>NW_027593536.1:0-30725 GCF_964213995.1 Mustelus asterias
GTTATGCCCCCTTGTAATAGCTCCATCCACCCGAGGAAAGTCTTTGAACCTTCACTCTATCTATCCCCTTCATCATTTTATAAACCTCTATTAAGTCTCCCCCTCAGCCTCCTCCGCTCCAGAGAGAACAGCCCTAGCTCCCTCAACCTTTCCTCATAAGACCTACCCTCCAAACCAGGCAGCATCCTGGTAAATCTCCTCTGCACTCTTTCCAGCGCTTCCACATTCTTCTTATAGTGAGGTGACCAGAACTGCACACAATATTCCAAATGTGGTCTCACCAAGGTCCTGTACAGTTGCAACATAACCCCACGGCTCTTAAACTCCAACCCCCTGTTAATAAAAGCTAAGATGTGGAGATGCCGGCGTTGGACTGGGGTAAACACAGTAAGAAGTTTAACAACACCAGGTTAAAGTCCAACAGGTGTATTTGGTAGCAAAAGCCACACAAGCTTTCGGAGCTCTAAGCCCCTACCGGTAGGGGCTTAGAGCTGTCGTGTGGGCTTAGAGGCTTAGAGGTAGGGGCTCAGAGCTCCGAAAGCTTGTGTGGCTTTTGCTACCAAATAAACCTGGTTGGACAATAAAAGCTAACACACTATAGGCCTTCTTCACAGCTCTATCCACTTGGGTGGCAACCTTTAGAGATCTGTGGATATGGACCCCAAGATCTCTCTGTTCCTCCACAGTCTTCAGAACCCTACCTTTGACCCTGTAATCCACATTTAAATTAGTCCTACCAAAATGAATCACCTCACATTTATCAGGGTTAAACTCCATTTGCCATTTTTCAGCCCAGCTTTGCATCCTATCTATGTCTCTTTGCAGTCTACAACAGCCCTCCATCTCATCCACTACTCCACCAATCTTGGTGTCATCAGCAAATTTACTGATCCACCCTTCAGCCCCCTCCTCTAAGTCATTAATAAAAATCACAAAGAGCAGAGGACCAAGCACTGATCCCTGTGGCACTCCGCTAGCAACCTGCCTCCAGTCCAAAACTATTCCACCACCACCCTCTGTCTTTGTTCAGACAGCCAGTTACCTATCCAATCGGCCAACTTTCCCTCTATCCCACACCTCCTTACTTTCATCATAAGCCGACCATGGGGGACCTTATCAAACGCCTTACTAAAATCCATGTATATGACATCAACTGCCCTACCTTCATCAACACACTTAGTTACCTCCTCAAAAAATTCTATCAAATTTGTGAGGCACGACTTGCCCTTCACGAATCCGTGCTGACTATCCCGGATTAATCCGCATCTTTCTAAATGGTCGTAAATCCCATCCCTAAGGAACATTTCCATCAATTTACCAACCAATCTGTCTCTCCTCTCGCTGTCTCTCCCTCTCGCTGTCTCTCTCTTTCACTCACTCTCTGTCTCTCTCTTTCACTCACTCTCTGTCTCTCTCTTTCTGTCTCTCTCTGTCTGCCTCTCTCTCTCTGTCTCTCTCTCACTCTCACTCTCTCTCTCACACACTCACTCTCTGTCTCTCTGTTTCTCACTCTCTCTCTCCCACTCTCTCTCTCCCACTCTCTCTCTCCCACTCTCTCTCTCCCACTCTCTCTCTCACACTCTCTCTCTCACACTCTCTCTCTCCCACTCTCTGCCTGTAGGAAGCATCTCTTGTCGAGGTCAGCATTTGAGTTTTGGTACCAACCCTCTCTTTCTAACTCCAGATACAGGATGGCTGCTTTTAAACTCCCAGGTGAGAGAGAGGGACTGTGATCTACCAAATAAAACCAAATACCGGTGTGAAAATCTGCTACTAAAACCTCTTCAGATTATTATTGAAAATAATAAATTCTCTCTCACTCACACACACACATTCTCACACTCACACATGTACACACACACTCTCACATTCTCACACTCACACATGTACACACACACTCTCACACACTCACACACACACACATTCTCACACACTGACACACACACATACACACACAACACTCACACACTGACACACACACACTGACACACACACACACTGACACACGCACACACTCTCACACACTGACATGCACACACACACACACTCTCACACAGTCTCTCACGCACATGCACACACTCTCACACTCACACACACACGCACACACTGACACACACACATACTCACACACACACGCACACACTGACACACACACATACTCACACACACATACACTCACACACTGACACACACACACACTCACACACACATGCACATACTGACACACACGCACACTCACACACTGACACACACGCACCCACACACTCTCACACCCACACTGACACACACACACACACACACACACTCTCACACAGTCTCTCACACAGTCTCTCACGCACACGCACACACACTCACACACACACACACAGCAGAAAAGGATTACGCAATGTGTAAAAACTCACCATGTCCCAGTAAAGCTGACAGGAAGAGAAGGGCAAATTCAAGCTCCATAACTTCAACCTCTTGTGCAGGACCTGAGGTTTGGAGAAAGTTGGGGAATAAGTGGGTGGAAGGTGCGAGGTTCAGTGACAGGTCAAAACACACTCAGGGTTCCAGCGTCAGGGATTTATATCCTTCCTGAGGAAATGTGTTTTCTGGTGCCGCACACAATGAGCTGAATCTGCTGACTCAATTCTGCACTGGTCAGTGACAGAACTTCCCCCACACTCACAGCACACACACTCGCGCACACACACTCACAGCACACACACTCACAGTGCGGCTAGTCAGAGTTACACACTGCACACACACTCACAGTGCTGCTAGTCAGAGATACAGACTGCACACACACTCACAGTGCTGCTAGTCAGAGATACAGACTGCACACACACTCACAGTGCGGCTAGTCAGAGTTACACACTGCACACAGAGACACACACACTCACAGTGCTCCTACTCAGAGTTACACACTGCACACACACTCACAGTGCTGCTAGTCAGAGATACAGACTGCACACACACTCACAGTGCTGCTAGTCAGAGTTACACACTGCACACAGATACACACACAGTGCTGCTCTTCACAAGCTGCACACAGATTTGCTATTTATACGCTTCTGTCAAGAGCAGCAAGCCCAACTCTGGAACATTCCGCTTCCTGGCCCCAATCCAGCTGAACGCCCAGAAGGACAGACTGAACAAATTTTAAAATGTTCCACCCTTTTCACACTGAGGGCGAATATTAGAGCCACTCACAACCCTCCTCCCACTGTTAATCACAGTGATGCAGAGACCTCATCAGTTTATACACCCAACTGTCCCTTCAGCCCCCTAATGCAGTGCTCTGGGGCACATCCTTCTATTCCATTCCCCCGCATGTGTTTATCCACTGACCCTCTGACAGTGCGGCACTCCCTCAGTACTGACCCTCTGACAGTGCAGCACTCCCTCAGCACTGACCCTCTGACAGTGCGGCACTCCCTCAGTACTGACCCTCTGACAGTGCGGCACTCCCTCAGTACTGACCCTCTGACAGTGCAGCACTCCCTCAGCACTGACCCTCTGACAGTGCGGCACTCCCTCAGTACTGACCCTCTGACAGTGCGGCACTCCCTCAGTACTGACCCTCTGACAGTGCGGCACTCCCTCAGTACTGACCCTCTGACAGTGCGGCACTCCCTCAGCACTGACCCTCTGACAGTGCGGCACTCCCTCAGTACTGACCCTCTGACAGTGCGGCACTCCCTCAGTACTGACCCTCTGACAGTGCGGCACTCCCTCAATACTGACCCTCTGACAGTGCAGCACTCCCTCAGCACTGACCCTCTGACAGTGCAGCACTCCCTCAGGACTGACCCTCTGACAGTGCGGCGCTCCCTCAGCACTGACCCTCTGACAGTGCGGCACACCCTCAGTACTGACCCTCTGACAGTGCGGCACTCCCTCAGTACTGACCCTCTGACAGTGCAGCACTCCCTCAGTACTGACCCTCTGACAGTGCGGCACTCCCTCAGTACTGACCCTCTGACAGTGCGGCACTCCCTCAGTACTGACCCTCTGACAGTGCGGCACTCCCTCAGTACTGACCCTCTGACAGTGCGGCACTCCCTCAGCACTGACCCTCTGATAGTGCAGCGTTCCCTCAGTACTGACCCTCTGACAGTGCGGCACTCCCTCAGTACTGACCCTCTGATAGTGCAGCACTCCCTCATCACTGACCCTCTGACAGTGCAGCACTCCCTCAGTACTGACCCTCTGACAGTGCGGCACTCCCTCAGTACTGACCCTCTGACAGTGCGGCACTCCCTCAGCACTGACCCTCTGACAGTGCGGCGCTCCCTCAGTACTGACCCTCTGACAGTGCGGCACTCCCTCAGCGCTGACCCTCTGATCGTGTGGCACTCCCTCAGCACTGACCCTCTGACAGTGCGGCACTCCCTCAGTACTGACCCTCTGACAGTGCGGCACTCCCTCAGTACTGACCCTCTGACAGTGCGGCACTCCCTCAGTACTGACCCTCTGACAGTGCAGCACTCCCTCAGTACTGACCCTCTGACAGTGCAGCACTCCCTCAGCACTGACCCTCTGACAGTGCGGCACTCCCTCAGTACTGACCCTCTGACAGTGCAGCACTCCCTCAGTACTGACCCTCTGACAGTGCGGCACTCCCTCAGTACTGACCCTCTGACAGTGCAGCACTCCCTCAGCACTGACCCTCTGACAGTGCGGCACTCCCTCAGTACTGACCCTCTGACAGTGCGGCACTCCCTCAGCACTGACCCTCTGACAGTGCGGCACTCCCTCAGTACTGACCCTCTGACAGTGCGGCACTCCCTCAGCACTGACCCTCTGATAGTGCAGCGTTCCCTCAGTACTGACCCTCTGACAGTGCGGCACTCCCTCAGTACTGACCCTCTGATAGTGCAGCACTCCCTCATCACTGACCCTCTGACAGTGCAGCACTCCCTCAGTACTGACCCTCTGACAGTGCGGCACTCCCTCAGTACTGACCCTCTGACAGTGCGGCACTCCCTCAGTACTGACCCTCTGACAGTGCGGCACTCCCTCAGTACTGACCCTCTGACAGTGCGGCACTCCCTCAATACTGACCCTCTGACAGTGCAGCACTCCCTCAGCACTGACCCTCTGACAGTGCAGCACTCCCTCAGGACTGACCCTCTGACAGTGCGGCGCTCCCTCAGCACTGACCCTCTGACAGTGCGGCACTCCCTCAGCACTGACCCTCTGACAGTGCGGCACTCCCTCAGCACTGACCCTCTGACAGTGCGGCGCTCCCTCAGTACTGACCCTCTGACAGTGCGGCACTCCCTCAGTACTGACCCTCTGACAGTGCGGCACTCCCTCAGTACTGACCCTCTGACAGTGCAGCACTCCCTCAGCACTGACCCGCTGACAGTGCAGCACTCCCTCAGCACTGACCCGCTGACAGTGCAGCACTCCCTCAACACTGACCCTCTGACAGTGCAGCACTCCCTCAGTACTGACCCTCTGACAGTGCGGCACTCCCTCAGTTCTGACCCTCTGACAGTGCGGCACTCCCTCAATACTGACCCTCTGACAGTGCAGCACTCCCTCAGTACTGACCCTCTGACAGTGCAGCACTCCCTCAGGACTGACCCTCTGACAGTGCGGTGCTCCCTCAGCACTGACCCTCTGACAGTGCGGCACACCCTCAGTACTGACCCTCTGACAGTGCGGCACTCCCTCAGTACTGACCCTCTGACAGTGCAGCACTCCCTCAGTACTGACCCTCTGACAGTGCGGCACTCCCTCAGTACTGACCCTCTGACAGTGCGGCACTCCCTCAGTACTGACCCTCTGACAGTGCGGCTCTCCCTCAGTACTGACCCTCTGACAGTGCGGCACTCCCTCAGCACTGACCCTCTGACAGTGCAGCACTCCCTCAGCACTGACCCTCTGACAGTGCGGCACTCCCTCAGTACTGACCCTCTGACAGTGCGGCACTCCCTCAGCACTGACCCTCTGACAGTGCGGCGCTCCCTCAGTACTGACCCTCTGACAGTGCGGCACTCCCTCAGCACTGACCCTCTGATAGTGCAGCGTTCCCTCAGTACTGACCCTCTGACAGTGAGGCACTCCCTCAGTACTGACCCTCTGATAGTGCAGCACTCCCTCATCACTGACCCTCTGACAGTGCAGCACTCCCTCAGTACTGACCCTCTGACAGTGCGGCACTCCCTCAGTACCGACCCTCTGACAGTGCGGCACTCCCTCAGTACTGACCCTCTGACAGTGCGGCACTCCCTCAGTACCGACCCTCTGACAGTGCGGCACTCCCTCAGTACTGACCCTCTGACAGTGCGGCACTCCCTCAGTACTGACCCTCTGATAGTGCAGCACTCCCTCATCACTGACCCTCTGACAGTGCGGCACTCCCTCAATACCGACCCTCTGACAGTGCGGCACTCCCTCAGTACTGACCCTCTGATAGTGCAGCACTCCCTCATCACTGACCCTCTGACAGTGCGGCACTCCCTCAGTACTGACCCTCTGACAGTGCGGCACTCCCTCAGTACTGACCCTCTGACAGTGCGGCACTCCCTCAGTACCGACCCTCTGACAGTGCGGCACTCCCTCAGTACTGACCCTCTGACAGTGCGGCACTCCCTCAATACCGACCCTCTGACAGTGCGGCACTCCCTCAGTACTGACCCTCTGACAGTGCGGCACTCCCTCAGTACCGACCCTCTGACAGTGCGGCACTCCCTCAGTACTGACCCTCTGACAGTGCGGCACTCCGTCAGCACTGACCCTCTGACAGTGCAGCACTCCCTCAGCACTGACCCTCTGACAGTGCAGCACTCCCTCAGCACTGACCCGCTGACAGTGCAGCACTCCCTCAGTACTGACCCTCTGACAGTGCGGCACTCCCTCAGTACTGGCCCTCTGACAGTGCAGCACTCCCTCAGTACTGACCCTCTGACAGTGCGGCACTCCCTCAGCACTGACCCGCTGACAGTGCGGCACTCCCTCAGTACTGACCCTCTGACAGTGCGGCACTCCCTCAGTACTGGCCCTCTGACAGTGCAGCACTCCCTCAGTTCTGACCCTCAGACAGTGTGGCACTCCCTCAGTACTGGCCCTCTGACAGTGCAGCACTCCCTCAGTTCTGACCCTCAGACAGTGTGGCACTCCCTCAGTACTGGCCCTCTGACAGTGCAGCACTCCCTCAGTTCTGACCCTCTGACAGTGCAGCACTCCCTCAGCACTGACCCTCCCGTAGTTTTACTGTGTTGCCTGCAGTTCCCATTGCAATAATGTATGAATTGGAATGTAATCTCATTAATATTGTCAGGATCCAGGTTAACTCCTGAGAATCCACTTCTCCAGTATTCAGGGAATACGGGCTGGGTTCACTCAACATTTAACACGCAAATGTACTGATGTGATGTCACTGGAGAGGATGCAGAGGAGATTTACCAGGGTGGTGCCTGGCTGGAGAGTTTTAGGTGTGAAGAGAGATTGGATCCACTGGGGTTGTTTTCGTGGAATCGTAGAATCCCTGCAATGCTGGAGGAGGCCATTTGGCCCATCAAGTCCACACTGACCACAATCCCACCAGGCCCTATCCCCGCAACCCCATGCATTTACCTTAGCCAGTCCCCCCGACACTGAGGGGGAATTTCGCACGGCCAATCCACCTAACCCACACATCTTTGGACCGTGGGAGGAAACCGGAGTACCCGGAGGAAACCCACGCAGACACGGGGAGAACGTGCAGACCTGGCGCTGTCAGACCGTAATGCTGACCACTCTGCCGCCGTGCCATTTTCCTTGGAACAGAGGGACGAAGGGGGGACATGATTGAGATGTATAAGATTATGTGGGACATAGATTGGGGAGATGTGAAGGAACTTTTCCCCTAAGCAGAGGGGTCGGTAACCAGGGGACATTAATTTACAGTAAGGGGCAGGAGATTTAGAGGGGATTTGAGGAAAGTCTTTTTCAGGCTGAGGGTGAGGGGGATCTGGAACTGGCTGCCTAAAAGGGTGGTGGGGGCGGGAACACTCACACCATTTAAGAAGTGTTTAGATGAGCACTTGAAACTCCATAGCAAACACGGCTACAGACCAAGTGCTGGAAAATGGGATTAGGACAGTATTTTTGGCCAGCAAATAGGCTGAAGGGCCTCTTTCTGTGACGTAATACTCTGTGGCCGGAATCTTACCGCCCCGCCCGCCGCGGGAATCAGAGAGCAGGCGAGGGACGGACAATGGGAAAGTCCGTTTATCTCGGCCGGGCTTTTATGATTTTGGGACGAGCAAGGCCGTAAAATCCCGCCCACTGACTCCAACGCACCACGGTCATCCCAGTTTCCCGTGGGATTCAAATTTCACCAACCGCCATGGTGGGATTTGAACCCAGCTACCTGGAGCGTTACCCTGGGTCTGCTGGAGGAGTAGCCCAGTGACAATCCCATGACACTGCCGCTGCCTTTCACCAAAAGGGGGGTTCTTTCACCAAATTTAGGATACTAATTCGGATTGGTCTAAGACTTGAACAAACAAAATTCCTCATAAATACCTCACGTGAACCGGCAGTTTCGTAGGCCCGGCTTACTGTTCCATTGACAATTTTTTTCTATGATTAAAGCAGCGAATGTTTGGGGTTCTGGAATGTTCTGCCGGGCAGTGTGGTGGAGGCCGGTTCAATCGAGAGGGAATTAGATGATGGTTTGAATAGAAACAATGAGCAGGTGGCACTGGGAAAAAGGCAGGGGAATGACACTAAATCACAATGCTCGTCAGGAGAGTCACTCCGGATGTGATTGACCAAATGTCCTCCTGTGCCCTGAACCTTCCTGTGAATTATTTTCTTAATTTTACTGTGCTTACAAAGTTACCGTTAGACGCCCAGGTACGAATATGATCGAGTTATCTATTCCAATGGGATTAACTTAGCTCCGTGAATTATACTCGGTGGATAATATCACATGGGCGGCACGGTAGCACAGTGGTTAGCACTGCTGCTTCACAGCTCCTGGGTTCGATTCCCGGCTTGGGTCCCTGTCTGTGTGGAGTTTGCACATTCTCCTCGTGTCTGCGTGGGTTTCCTCCGGGTGCTCCGGTTTCCTCCCACAGTCCAAAGATGTGCAGGTTAGGTTGATTGGCCAGGTTAAAAAAATTGCCCCTTAGAGTCCTGAGATGCGTAGGTTTGAGGGATTAGTGGGTAAATATGTGGGGGTAGGGCCTGGGTGGGATTGTGGTCGGTGCAGACTCGATGGGCCGAATGGCCTCCTTCTGCACTGTAGGGTTTCTATGGTTTCTTTCTATGCTTCCTCCTGTTAGCACATTTGTCACAGAGCCATAGATGTGTACAGCACAGAAAAGGCCCTTCGACCCATCAAATCTGTGCCAGCCAAAACAAGCAGCTATCTATTCGAATCCCATTTTCCAGCACTTCATAGAAGAATCCCTACAGTGCAGAAGGAGGCCATTCAGCCCATCGAACCACAATCCCAACCAGGCCCTATCCCCGTAACCCATTGCATTTACTCTCCCTGACACTAAGGGGCAATTTAGCACGGCCAATCCACCTAACCCGCACATCTCTGGACTGCGAGAGGAAACTGGAGCACCCGGAGGAAACCCACGCAGACACGGGGAGAACGTGCAGACTCCGCACAGACAGTGACCCGAGGCCGGGAATTGAACCCAGGTCGCTGGCGCTGTGAGGCAGCAGTGCTAACCACTGTGCCACAATATGAACTAGTTATCTATTCTAATAGAATTTATTTAGCTCCATGAATTATACTCGGTGTATAATATTCCTTCTGTTCTGAAAATTTCAATCGAGGCCCTTCAGGCCACTCCGTCTGTGCCAGCCAAAACAAGCCACTCTCATCCCATTTTCCAGCACTTGGTCCATAGCCTTGTATACCTTGGCATCTCAAGTGCTCATCTAAACGCTTTTTAATAGTTGTGAGAGTTCCCACCTCGACCACCCTTTCAGGCAGTGAGTTCCAGATTCCCATCACCCTCTGGCTGAAAGAGCTTTTCCTCAAATCCCCTCTAAATCTCCTGCCCTTGACCTTAAATCTCTGCCCCCTAGTTACTGACCCCTCTGCTCAGGGGAAAAGTTCCTTCCTATCTCCCCTCTCCATGTCCCTCAGTTTTGTTCAGCTCGATCAGGTCCCCTCTCAGCCTCCTCTGCTCTGAGGAAAACAGGCCTAACCAGCCTCTCTTCAGAGCTGAAAGGCTCCGGCCCAGGCTGGGGAACCTCCTCCGCACCCTCTCCAGTGCAATCACATCTTTCCTATAATGTGGCGACCAGAACTGCGCACAGTTACTCCAGCTGTGACCTAACGTCCTTTTAGGGAAGGAAATCTGCCGTCCTTACCCAGTCTGGCCTACATCTGACTCCAGAGCCACGGCAACATGGTCGACTTGTCACTGCCCTTCTGAAATGGCCGAGTGAGAGACTCCGTTTACGGGACAATTAGGGGTGGGTAACAAATTCACAGCCCAGCGAACCCCACATCCCAAGAAAGAATTATAAAAATTCCCTCTTTCGTACCTGGGGCGGGACGGTGGCACAGCGGTTAGCACTGCTGCCTCACAGCGCCAGGGACCCGGGTTCGATTCCCAGCTCGGATCACTGTCTGTGTGGAGTTTGCACATTCTCCCCGTGTCTGCGTGGGTTTCCTTCGGGTGCTCCGGTTTCCTCCCACAGTCCAAAGATGTGTAGGTCAGGTGGATTGGCCGTGCTAAATTGCCCCTTAGTGTCCCAAGACACCGTTGTTGCAGACTCAGGAGGCCAAATGGCCTCTCCTGCACTGTAGGGATTCTATGATTCTATGAATGTCATTCCGAATCGATTCCTGACATTGCAGTGAACTGGCAAATATTGCTTCATCAAGATATTCTTGTAAAACCTGGTGCCAAGTGTTTCATTGATCTGTTGAGTGGTTTACTAATAATAGCTGGTGTGATGGTTCACTTAATGTCGTCCTCAGGGGGAAAGAATGTCATTTGTTTAGGAGTGTACAATCCTTATCAATAAAACCATATTGCTTGCACAGAGAGTTGACCAAACTAGGGCGGGACGGTGGCACAGTGGTTAGCACTGCTGCCTCACAGCACCAGGGATCTGGGTTCAATTCCCGGCTTGGGTCACTGTCGTGCAGAGTCTGCACGTTCTCCCCGTGTCTGCGTGGGTTTCCTCCGGGTGCTCCGGTTTCCTCCCACACTTGAACAATGTGCAGGTTAGGTGGATTGGCCATGTTAAATTGATCAGGGATTGAACCGGGATATCCACTGCTTGCTGAAATCCAGGTCTGAGGCGTTCAAGTCAGGCGACCCTGACCGATACAAGAAAGCCAGATACGATCCAAGGAGATCCATCAAAGATGCCAAAAGACAGTACCGGACCAAGCTAGAGTCCCAGGCTAGCCACACCGACCCCCGCCGACTATGGCAAGGTCTGCAAGACATAACAGGCTACAAGATGAAGGCATGTAAAATCGCCGGCTCCAACGCACCCCTCCTTTTTGAGCTCAATGCATTCGACGCCCGTTTTGAACAAAAGGTCAGTGAGAGCGTCCCCTCCTCCCTGGAAGCTCAGGATGAACCTGTATCTGGGGTCACCATTACAGATGTCAGAGCAGCTTTCTCGAAGGTCAACCCACGGAAAGTGACTGGCCCGGATGGGGTACCCGGACGAGCGCTCAGATCCTGTGCGGATCAACTGGCGGGGGTATTCGCAGACAGCTTCAACCTCTCTATACAACAATCTGAGGTCCCTCTCTGCTTCAAGAAGACGACCATCATCCCAGTACCAAAGAAAAGTCAGGCATCCTTAATACATATCGGCCGGTGGCTCTGACATCCATCATTGTGAAGTGCTTCGAAAGGTTAGTCATGGAATCAATTCCAGCCTCCTGGACTGCCTGGATCCACTACAGTTTGCCTAAAACCGCAACAGGTCCACAGCAGACGCCATCTCCCTGGCCCTGCACTCAACCCTGGAACACCTAGATAACAAAGACACCTATGTCAGACTCCTATTTATTGACTACAGCTCAGCTTTCAACACCATTATTCCCACAAAACTCATCTCCAAACTCCGTGGCCTGGGCTCGGCTCCTCCCTCTGCGACTGGATCCTGAGCTTCCTAACTCACAGACCACAATCAGTAAGGATCGGCAACAACACCTCCTCCACGATCATCCTCAACACCGGTGCCCCACAAGGCTGTGTTCTCAGCCCCCTACTATACTCCTTATACACCTATGCACCTGATGTCCAGTCTTTTCCTGAGCTGAAACCTGCTGTTTCTTTGAGTTGTAACTTGTCGTCTGCAGGGGTAATAACGACATTAGTTTGTTCCTCAATTCCCCTCCTATTCGATTTTCAAGTTTGCTGACGACACCACCGCAGTGGGTCGGATTTTAAACAATGTCGAGACAGGGTACAGGAATCAGAGAAATCATAGAAACCCTACAGTGCAGAAACAGGCCATTCGGCCCATCGAGTCTCCACCGACCACAATCCCACCCAGGCCCTACCCCCACATCCCTACACATATTTACCCGCTAATCCCTCTAACCTATGCATCTCAGGACACTAAGGGGCAATTTAGCACAGCCAATCAACCTAACCCGCACATCTTTGGACTGTGGGAGGAAACCGGAGCACCCGGAGGAAACCCACGCAGACACGAGGAGAATGTGCAAACTCCACACAGACAGTGACCCGAGCCGGGAATCGAACCCGGGACCCTGGAGCTGTGAAGCAGCAGTGCTAACCACTGTGAGATAGAGATAGAGATAGAGAATCTGGTGAACTGGTGCGGCAACAATAATCTCTCCCTCAATGTCAACAAAATGAAAGAGATTGTCATCGACTTCAGGAAGCGTAAAGGAGAACATGCCCCTGTCTACATCAACGGGGATGAAGTAGAAAGGGTTGAAGCTTCACATTTTTAGGTGTCCAGATCACCAACAACCTGTCCTGGTCCCCCCATGCCGACACCATAGTTAAGAAAGCCCACCAATGCCTCTACTTTCACTGAAGACTAAGGAAATTTGGCATGTCAGCTACGACTCTCAACAACTTTTACAGATGCACCATAGGAAGCATTCTTTCTGGTTGTATCACAGCTTGGTATGGCTCCTGCTCTGCCCAAGACCGCAAGGAACTACAAAGGGCCAATCCATCACGCAAACCAGCCTCCCATCCATTGACTTCTAGACTTCCCGCTGCCTCGGGAAAAGCAGCCAGCATAATTAAGGACCCCATGCACCCCGGACATTCTCCCTTCCACCTTCTTCCGTCGGGAAAAAGATACAAAAGTCTGAGGTCACGTACCAACCGACTCAAGAACAGCTTCTTCCCTGCCGCTGTCAGACCTTTGAATGGACCTACCTTGCATTAAGTTGATCTTTCTCTACACCCTAGCTATGACTGTAACACTACATTCTGCACTCTCTCCTTTCCTTCTCTATGAACGGTGTGCTTTGTCTGTATAGCGCGCAAGAAACAATACTTTTCACTGTATCCCAATACATGTGACAATAATAAATCAAATCAAAAACCCTTAGGGCCCAATTTTGCCATCACGTTTCCGGGCGCGAAAACTTGGTAAAGTTGGGTGTGAGGCGAGTAGCGTGATCCGCGCCCGCCTCCGCGCCGGTTCCCAAGACCAGAAAATGGCCTCGATCGGGACCGCGCCCAAAACGGGCGCGACGGCCATTTAAAAGCATTTGCACGCATTAAAATTGACTTAATGGACTGCACGCCCAACCTTACCGGCACCTCTCCCTTTACCACCGCGTTCGCCCATCCAGAATCAGCGCAAAACAGACATGCTCCACAAAAGTCCAATTTGGGCATTCCAGTTAGTGAGGAGGTAAGTGCCGAGCGTCCGACGGCTCTCTGCTTGAGATCGGTGGGGGAGGGGGGTCCGCTGCCACTCTGCGTGATATTGGAGGGGGGGGATCCGCTGCCACCCTGCCCGTGATCAGTGAGGGGGAAGGGGGGTCCGCTGCCACCCTGCTTGAGATTGGAGGAGGGGGGATCCGTTGCCACTTTGCCTGAGATCGGTGGGGAAAGAGACAAGGGCCCGTGGTCGGTCTGGGTGGCGGAGGGGGGTGGGGGCGGGATAAGGGGATCAGCAATGTTGTGGGGGTGGGACAATGTCTGTGGGGGTCAGGGGGAGGCATTATCCTGCCCGGGAGGGATGTGGCAGGGGAACCGCACTCTATCCTATTTTTCTGCGCAGTTGGAGACGCCGATCGGAGCGGCAGGGTTTCGAGTGCGTTAAGGCCCCGCCCACAGGCTTCTGAAGCACGATTTGGAATCGCTGATATTTTTTCAGGCAGATTGCGTATGCCTGAGAACGGGTCTAAAAGTTGAATCTGAAACACCCCCAGTTTTAAGTCCACCCAGCGCTTAGAATCAAAATGGGAAAATAGGGCCCTCGGTGTCAGGGGGATAGCAGAGTAAATATGTGTGGTTTTGCGGATAGGGCCTTGGTGGGATTGTTGTCAGTGCGGATTCGATGGGTTGAATGGCCTTCTTCTGCACTGTATATATAAACTTTTCTTTTGTGGCCTAGCTTTTGTGGGAGGAAACACAGCTTGTTTCAACTTACAACGCAGAGTAACGTTCCCTGCAGAGTAACATTCCCCGCAGAGTAACGTTCCCCGCAGAGTAACATTCCTCGCGGAGTAACGTTCCCCGCAGAGTAACATTCCCCGCAGAGTAACATTCCCCGCAGAGTAACGTTCCCCGCAGAGTAACATTCCTCGCAGAGTAACGTTCCCTGCAAGTAACATTCCCCGCAGACTAACGTTCCCTGCAGAGTAATATTCCCCGCAGAGTAACATTCTCCGCAGAGTAACATTCCCCGCAGAGTAACCTTCTCCGCAGAGTAACCTTCCCCGCAGAGTAACCTTCTCCGCAGAGTAACATTCCCCGCAGAGTAACATTCCCCGCAGAGTAACGTTCCCCGCAGAGTAACGTTCCCCGCAGAGTAACGTTCCCCGCAGAGTAACGCTCCCCGCAGAGTAACGTTCCCCGCAGAGTAACGTTCCCCGCAGAGTAACGTTCCCTGCAGAGTAACGCTCCCCGCAGAGTAACGCTCCCCACAGAGTAATGTTCCCCGCAGAGTAACGCTCCCCGCAGAGTAACGTTCCCTGCAGAGTAACGTTCCCCGCAGAGTAACGTTCCCCGCAGAGTAATGTTCCCCGCAGAGTAACGTTCCCCGCAGAGTAACGTTCCCTGCAGAGTAATGTTCCCCGCAGAGTAACGTTCCCCGCAGAGTAACGTTCCCTGCAGAGTAATGTTCCCCGCAGAGTAACGTTCCCCGCAGAGTAACGTTCCCCGCAGAGTAATGTTCCCCGCAGAGTAACGTTCCCTGCAGAGTAACGTTCCCCGCAGAGTAACGTTCCCCGCAGAGTAACGCTCCCTGCAGAGTAACCTTCCCCGCAGAGTCACGCTCCCCGCAGAATAATGTTCCCCGCAGAGTAACGCTCCCCGCAGAGTAATGTTCCCCGCAGAGTAACGCTCCGCGCAGAGTAACGCTCCCCGCAGAATAATGTTCCCCGCAGAGTAACGCTCCCCGCAGAGTAACGCTCCCCGCAGAGTAATGTTCCCCGCAGAATAATGTTCCCCGCAGAGTAACGCTCCCCGCAGAGTAACGCTCCCCGCAGAGTAACGCTCCCCGCAGAGTAACCTTCCCCGCAGTATTCCTGCGTTATCGCCCCAACACCCTGTATAATTTGAACTTTTCTTTTCCAATTGCAGATCTTTGTGACAGGATGTGAACCCGTGACCGTTGTGACTCAGGAAAGCTTCACCACAGATAAATCTGCAGCTGATAACTGCCGATTGGACTCCCTTATGAATCATCGAGTTAGATTCCAGGAAATGGCGTCAAAACGTAGAAGGTTCGCTGCTCGAGTTAGTAACAAGTGAGTCTGATATCTGACTAACTGTTTTGAGTGGAAATCCATGATGACATTTTCACTCAGGGCAGTAACCTGGCCAATTACACAGTTCCATCACTGAATTCCCTCCTCCGGGATACTTTGCTTTCATATCCCGCCAAATATTATCCAGGGTTACTGTTTGAGGGCGGATCACAAACTGTGACAACTTTCCAGGACTGAATGTTGGGCAATTCCTTCCAAAATTCGCACTTTTGCAACATTGAATGTGATGCAAAACATTTCCATCCATTAACCCAAGCGATTGCTGAAACTATATTCACTCACGGGATTGGAGGTGGGCGTGTTGGGGGGGTAGGGCGGAGGGGGGGTGGGTGCGGATGGCTGGTGAAGCAATGTGGGTTACCCATCTCCGATTGCCCCTTGACAAGGTGGTGGGTGAGCTGCCATCTTGAACCCGCTGCAGTCCCTGAGGTGGAGGTTCACCCAGTGGGGAGTCGAACAACACCAGGTTAAAGTCCAACAGGTTTATTGCTGGCAGAGCTCCGAAAGCTAGTGTGGCGTTTGCTACCAAATAAACCTGTTGGACTTTAACCTGGTGTTGTGAGACTCCTTACTGTGTTTACCCCAGTCCAACGCCGGCAACTCCACATCATGTGTAGGTACACCCACAGTGCTGTTAGGGAGGGAGTCCCAGGATTTAGACCCAGCCACAGTGAAGGAACGGCCGATATATTTCCAAGTCGGGATGGTGAGTGACTCGGAGGGGAGCCTCCAGGTGGGGATGTTCCCAGGTATCTGCTGCCCTTGTCCTTCTAGATGGTAGCGGTTTGGAAGGTGCTGTCGAAGGAGCCTTGGTGAGATGCTGCAGTGCATCTTGTAAATGGTACACACGGCTGTCACTGTGTGTCGGGGGTGGAGGGAGTGAATGTTTGTGGTTAGCGTGTCGATCGAGCGGGGCTGCTCTGTCCTGGATGGTGTCGAGTTTCTTGAGTGTTGTTGGAGTTGCACCCAACCAGGCGAGTGGAGGTATTTCATCACAGTAGCACAGTGGTTAGCACTGCTGCTTCACAGCTCCAGGGACTAGGGTTCGATTCCCGGCTCGGGTCACTGTCTGTGTGGAGTTTGCACGTTCCCCTCGTGTCTGCGTGGGTTTCCTCCGGGTGCTCCGGTTTCCTCCCACAGTCCAAAGATATGCGGGTTAGGTTGATTGGCCAGGTTAAAAATTGCCCCTTAGTGTCCTGGGATGCGTAGATTCGCGGGATTAGCGGGTGAATATGTACGGATAAGGGGGTAGGGCCTGGGTGGGATTGTGGTCGGTGCAGACTCGATGGGCCGAATGGCCTCTTTCTGCACTGTAGGGTTTCTAAGATTTCTAAGATCACACTCCTGACTTGTGTCCGTTACAACAGTTGGTGAAGAATAGATTTCACTTCAGGACAGCGCCTGACAGCCTCAGGAAATAACAAATTAGTTTACAACCAATTCATGACAAGAGAATTGTCACCGCTGTAGCAATATACAAAAGTGGTTAAGGAAACAATTCAGGGACTAAAAGTGCTGGTATTACAGCCCGTAATGGAGGAGCTGACAGTGCGGCGCTCCCTCAGTACTGACCCTCTGACAGTGCGGCACTCCCTCAGTACTGACCCTCTGACAGTGCAGCACTCCCTCAGTACTGACCCTCTGACAGTGCGGCACTCCCTCAGTACTGACCTTCTGACAGTGCGGCGCTCCCTCAGTACTGACCCTCTGACAGTGCGGCACTCCCTCAGTACTGACCCTCTGACAGTGCGGCGCTCCCTCAGTACTGACCCTCTGACAGTGCGGCACTCCCTCAGTACTGACCCTCTGACAGTGCGACACTCCCTCAGGACTGACCCTCTGACAGTGCGGCACTCCCTCAGTACTGACCCTCTGACAGTGCGGCACTCCCTCAGTACTGACCCTCTGACAGTGCAGCACTCCCTCAGGACTGACCCTCTGACAGTGTGGCACTCCCTCAGTACTGACCCTCTGAGAGTGCGGCGCTCCCTCAGTACTGACCCTCTGACAGTGCGGCACTCCCTCAGTACTGACCCTCTGACAGTGCGACACTCCCTCAGGACTGACCCTCTGACAGTGCGGCACTCCCTCAGTACTGACCCTCTGACAGTGCGGCACTCCCTCAGTAATGACCCTCTGACAGTGCAGCATTCCCTCAGGACTGACCCTCTGACAGTGTGACACTCCCTCAGTACTGACCCTCTGACAGTGCAGCACTCCCTCTGTACTGACCCTCTGACAGTGCGGCACTCCCTCAGCCCTGACCCTCTGACAGTGCAGCACTCCCTCAGTACTGACCCTCTGACAGTGCAGCAATCCCTCAGGACTGACCCTCTGACAGTGCAGCAATCCCTCAGGACTGACCCTCTGACAGTGCGACACTCCCTCAGTACTGACCCTCTGACAGTGCGGCACTCCCTCAGTACTGACCCTCTGACAGTGCGGCACTCCCTCAGCACTGACCCTCTGACAGTGCGGCACTCCCTCAGTACTGACCCTCTGACAGTGCGGCACTCCCTCAGTACTGACCCTCTGACAGTGCGGCACTCCCTCAGTACTGACCCTCTGGCAGAGCGGCACTCCCTCAGTTCTGACCCTCTGACAGTGCGGCACTCCCTCAGTACCGACCCTCTGACAGTGCGGCACTCCCTCTGAACTGACCCTCTGACAGTGCGGCACTCCCCCAGTACTGACCCTCTGACAGTGCAGCACTCCCTCAGCACTGACCCTCTGACAGAGCGGCACTCCCTCAGCACTGACCCTCTGACAGTGCGGCACTCCCTCAGTACTGACCCTCTGACAGTGCGGCACTCCCTCAGTACTGACCCTCTGACAGTGCGGCACTCCCTCAGTACTGACCCTCTGACAGTGCGGCACTCCCTCAGTATGACCCTCTGACAGTGCGGCACTCCCTCAGTACTGACCCTCTGACAGTGCGGCACTCCCTCAGTACCGATCCTCTGACAGTGCAGCACTCCCTCAGTATGACCCTCTGACAGTGCGGCACTCCCTCAGTACTGACCCTCTGACAGTGCGGCACTCCCTCAGCACTGACCCTCTGACAGCGCGGCACTCCCTCAGTACTGACCCTCTGACAGAGCGGCACTCCCTCAGTACGGACCCTCTGACAGTGCAGCACTCCCTCAGTACTGACCCTCTGACAGTACGGCACTCCCTCAGTACGGACCCTCTGACAGAGCGGCACTCCCTCAGTACTGACCCTCTGACAGTGCAGCACTCCCTCAGTACTGACCCTCTGACAGTGCGGCACCCCCTCAGTACTGACCCTCTGACAGTGCGGCACTCCCTCAGTACTGACCCTCTGACAGTGCGGCACTCCCTCAGCACTGACCCTCTGACAGTGCGGCACTCCCTCAGCACTGACCCTCTGACAGTGCAGCACTCCCTCAGTACTGACCCTCTGACAGTGCGGCACTCCCTCAGCACTGACCCTCTGACAGTGCGGCACTCCCTCAGTACTGACCGTCTGGCAGTGCAGCACTCCCTCAGTACTGACCCTCTGACAGTGCAGCACTCCCTCAGTACTGACCCTCTGACAGTGCGGCACTCCCTCAGTACTGACCCTCGGACAGTGCGGCACTCCCTCTGTACTGACCCTCTCACAGTGCGGCACTCCCTCAGTACTGACCCTCTGACAGTGCGGCGTTCCCTCAGTACTGACCCTCTGACAGTGCGACACTCCCTCAGGACTGACCCTCTGACAGTGCGGCGCTCCCTCAGTACTGACCCTCTGACAGTGCGGCACTCCCTCAGTACTGACCCTCTGACAGTGCGACACTCCCTCAGGACTGACCCTCTGACAGTGCGGCACTCCCTCAGTACTGACCCTCTGACAGTGCGGCACTCGCTCAGTACTGACCCTCTGACAGTGCAGCACTCCCTCAGGACTGACCCTCTGACAGTGTGACACTCCCTCAGTACTGACCCTCTGACAGTGCAGCACTCCCTCTGTACTGACCCTCTGACAGTGCGGCACTCCCTCAGCACTGACCCTCTGACAGTGCAGCACTCCCTCAGTACTGACACTCTGACAGTGCAGCAATCCCTCAGGACTGACCCTCTGACAGTGCAGCAATCCCTCAGGACTGACCCTCTGACAGTGCGACACTCCCTCAGTACTGACCCTCTGACAGTGCGGCACTCCCTCAGTACTGACCCTCTGACAGTGCGGCACTCCCTCAGCACTGACCCTCTGACAGAGCGGCACTCCCTCAGTACTGACCCTCTGACAGTGCGGCACTCCCTCAGTACTGACCCTCTGACAGTGCGGCACTCCCTCAGTACTGACCCTCTGACAGTGCGGCACTCCCTCAGTACTGACCCTCTGACAGTGCAGCACTCCCTCAGCACTGACCCTCTGACAGAACGGCACTCCCTCAGCACTGACCCTCTGACAGTGCGGCACTCCCTCAGTACTGACCCTCTGACAGTGCGGCACTCCCTCAGCACTGACCCTCTGACAGTGCGGCACTCCCTCAGTACTGACCCTCTGACAGAGCGGCGCTCCCTCAGTACGGACCCTCTGACAGTGCAGCACTCCCTCAGTACTGACCCTCTGACAGTGCGGCACTCCCTCAGTACGGACCCTCTGACAGAGCGGCACTCCCTCAGTACTGACCCTCTGACAGTGCAGCACTCCCTCTGTACTGACCCTCTGACAGTGCGGCACCCCCTCAGTACTGACCCTCTGACAGTGCGGCACTCCCTCAGTACTGACCCTCTGACAGTGCGGCACTCCCTCAGTACTGACCCTCTGACAGTGCGGCACTCCCTCAGCACTGACCCTTTGACAGTGCAGCACTCCCTCAGTACTGACCCTCTGACAGTGCGGCACTCCCTCAGCACCGACCCTCTGACAGTGCGACACTCCCTCAGTACTGACCCTCTGACAGTGCGGCACTCCCTCAGTACTGACCCTCTGACAGTGCGGCACTCCCTCAGCACTGACCCTCTGACAGTGCGGCACTCCCTCAGTACTGACCCTCTGACAGTGCGGCACTCCCTCAGTACTGACCCTCTGACAGTGCGGCACTCCCTCAGTACTGACCCTCTGGCAGAGCGGCACTCCCTCAGTACTGACCCTCTGACAGTGCGGCACACCCTCAGTACCGACCCTCTGACAGTGCGGCACTCCCTCTGAACTGACCTCTGACAGTGCGGCACTCCCCCAGTACTGACCCTCTGACAGTGCAGCACTCCCTCAGCACTGACCCTCTGACAGAGCGGCACTCCCTCAGCACTGACCCTCTGACAGTGCAGCACTCCCTCAGTACTGACCCTCTGACAGTGCGGCACTCCCTCAGTACTGACCCTCTGACAGTGCGGCACTCCCTCAGTACTGACCCTCTGACAGTGCGGCACTCCCTCAGTATGACCCTCTGACAGTGCGGCACTCCCTCAGTACTGACCCTCTGACAGTGCGGCACTCCCTCAGTACTGATCCTCTGACAGTCCAGCACTCCCTCAGTATGACCCTCTGACAGTGCGGCACTCCCTCAGTGCTGACCCTCTGACAGTGCGGCACTCCCTCAGCACTGACCCTCTGACAGCGCGGCACTCCCTCAGTACTGACCCTCTGACAGAGCGGCACTCCCTCAGTACGGACCCTCTGACAGTGCAGCACTCCCTCAGTACTGACCCTCTGACAGTACGGCACTCCCTCAGTACTGACCCTCTGACAGTGCAGCACTCCCTCTGTACTGACCCTCTGACAGTGCGGCACTCCCTCAGCACTGACCCTCTGACAGTGCAGCACTCCCTCAGTACTGACACTCTGACAGTGCAGCAATCCCTCAGGACTGACCCTCTGACAGTGCAGCAATCCCTCAGGACTGACCCTCTGACAGTGCGACACTCCCTCAGTACTGACCCCCTGACAGTGCAGCACTCCCTCAGTACTGACCCTCTGACAGTGCGGCACTCCCTCAGCACTGACCCTCTGACAGTGCGGCACTCCCTCAGTACTGACCCTCTGACAGTGCGGCACTCCCTCAGTACTGACCCTCTGACAGTGCGGCACTCCCTCAGTACTGACCCTCTGACAGTGCGGCACTCCCTCAGTACTGACCCTCTGACAGTGCAGCACTCCCTCAGCACTGACCCTCTGACAGAACGGCACTCCCTCAGCACTGACCCTTTGACAGTGCGGCACTCCCTCAGTACTGACCCTCTGACAGTGCGGCACTCCCTCAGCACTGACCCTCTGACAGTGCGGCACTCCCTCAGTACTGACCCTCTGACAGAGCGGCGCTCCCTCAGTACGGACCCTCTGACAGTGCAGCACTCCCTCAGTACTGACCCTCTGACAGTGCGGCACTCCCTCAGTACGGACCCTCTGACAGAGCGGCACTCCCTCAGTACTGACCCTCTGACAGTGCAGCACTCCCTCTGTACTGACCCTCTGACAGTGCGGCAACCCCTCAGTACTGACCCTCTGACAGTGCGGCACTCCCTCAGTACTGACCCTCTGACAGTGCGGCACTCCCTCAGTACTGACCCTCTGACAGTGCGGCACTCCCTCAGCACTGACCCTTTGACAGTGCAGCACTCCCTCAGTACTGACCCTCTGACAGTGCGGCACTCCCTCAGCACTGACCCTCTGACAGTGCGGCACTCCCTCAGTACTGACCCTCTGACAGTGCAGCACTCCCTCAGTACTGACCCTCTGACAGTGCAGCACTCCCTCAGTACTGACCCTCCGACAGTGCGGCACTCCCTCAGTACTGACCCTCTGACAGTGCAGCACTCCCTCAGCACTGACCCTCTGACAGAGCGGCACTCCCTCAGCACTGACCCTCTGACAGTGCGGCACTCCCTCAGTACTGAACCTCGGACAGTGCGGCACTCCCTCAGTACTGACCCTCTGACAGTGCGGCACTCCCTCAGTACTGACCCTCTGACAGTGCGGCACTCCCTCAGTACTGATCCTCTGACAGTGCGGCACTCCCTCAGTATGACCCTCTGACAGTGCGGCACTCCCTCAGTACTGACCCTCTGACAGTGCGGCACTCCCTCAGCACTGACCCTCTGACAGTGTGGCACTCCCTCAGTACTGACCCTCTGACAGAGCGGCACTCCCTCAGTACGGACCCTCTGACAGTGAAGCACTCCCTCAGTACTGGCCCTCTGACAGTGCGGCACTCCCTCAGTACGGACCCTCTGACAGAGCGGCACTCCCTCAGTACTGACCCTCTGACAGTGCAGCACTCCCTCAGTACTGACCCTCTGACAGTGCGGCACCCCCTCAGTACTGACCCTCTGACAGTGCGGCACTCCCTCAGTACTGACCCTCTGACAGTGCGGCACTCCCTCAGTACTGACCCTCTGACAGTGCAGCACTCCCTCAGCACTGACCCTCTGACAGAGCGGCACTCCCTCAGCACTGACCCTCTGACAGTGCGGCACTCCCTCAGTACTGAACCTCGGACAGTGCGGCACTCCCTCAGTACTGACCCTCTGACAGTGCGGCACTCCCTCAGTACTGACCCTCTGACAGTGCGGCACTCCCTCAGTACTGATCCTCTGACAGTGCGGCACTCCCTCAGTACTGACCCTCTGACGGTGCGGCACTCACTCAGCACTGACCCTCTGACAGTGTGGCACTCCCTCAGTACTGACCCTCTGACAGAGCGGCACTCCCTCAGTACGGACCCTCTGACAGTGCAGCACTCCCTCAGTACGGACCGTCTGACAGAGCGGCACTCCCTCAGTACTGACCCTCTGACAGTGCAGCACTCCCTCAGTACTGACCCTCTGACAGAGCGGCACTCCCTCAGTACTGACCCTCTGACAGTGCGGCACTCCCTCAATACTGACCCTCTGACAGTGCGGCACTCCCTCAGTACTGACCCTCTGACAGTGCGGCACTCCCTCAGTACGGACCCTCTGACAGAGCGGCACTCCCTCAGTACTGACCCTCTGACAGTGCAGCACTCCCTCTGTACTGACCCTCTGACAGTGCGGCACCCCCTCAGTACTGACCCTCTGACAGTGCGGCACTCCCTCAGTACTGACCCTCTGACAGTGCGGCACTCCCTCAGTACTGACCCTCTGACAGTGCGGCACTCCCTCAGCACTGACCCTTTGACAGTGCAGCACTCCCTCAGTACTGACCCTCTGACAGTGCGGCACTCCCTCAGCACCGACCCTCTGACAGTGCGACACTCCCTCAGTACTGACCCTCTGACAGTGCGGCACTCCCTCAGTACTGACCCTCTGACAGTGCGGCACTCCCTCAGCACTGACCCTCTGACAGTGCGGCACTCCCTCAGTACTGACCCTCTGACAGTGCGGCACTCCCTCAGTACTGACCCTCTGACAGTGCGGCACTCCCTCAGTACTGACCCTCTGGCAGAGCGGCACTCCCTCAGTACTGACCCTCTGACAGTGCGGCACACCCTCAGTACCGACCCTCTGACAGTGCGGCACTCCCTCTGAACTGACCTCTGACAGTGCGGCACTCCCCCAGTACTGACCCTCTGACAGTGCAGCACTCCCTCAGCACTGACCCTCTGACAGAGCGGCACTCCCTCAGCACTGACCCTCTGACAGTGCAGCACTCCCTCAGTACTGACCCTCTGACAGTGCGGCACTCCCTCAGTACTGACCCTCTGACAGTGCGGCACTCCCTCAGTACTGACCCTCTGACAGTGCGGCACTCCCTCAGTATGACCCTCTGACAGTGCGGCACTCCCTCAGTACTGACCCTCTGACAGTGCGGCACTCCCTCAGTACTGATCCTCTGACAGTCCAGCACTCCCTCAGTATGACCCTCTGACAGTGCGGCACTCCCTCAGTACTGACCCTCTGACAGTGCGGCACTCCCTCAGCACTGACCCTCTGACAGCGCGGCACTCCCTCAGTACTGACCCTCTGACAGAGCGGCACTCCCTCAGTACGGACCCTCTGACAGTGCAGCACTCCCTCAGTACTGACCCTCTGACAGTACGGCACTCCCTCAGTACGGACCCTCTGACAGAGCGGCACTCCCTCAGTACTGACCCTCTGACAGTGCAGCACTCCCTCAGTACTGACCCTCTGACAGTGCGGCACCCCCTCAGTACTGACCCTCTGACAGTGCGGCACTCCCTCAGTACTGACCCTCTGACAGTGCGGCACTCCCTCAGTACTGACCCTCTGACAGTGCGGCACTCCCTCAGCACTGACCCTCTGACAGTGCAGCACTCCCTCAGTACTGACCCTCTGACAGTGCGGCACTCCCTCAGCACTGACCCTCTGACAGTGCGGCAGTCCCTCAGTACTGACCGTCTGGCAGTGCAGCACTCCCTCAGTACTGACCCTCTGACAGTGCAGCACTCCCTCAGTACTGACCCTCTGACAGTGCGGCACTCCCTCAGTACTGACCCTCGGACAGTGCGGCACTCCCTCTGTACTGACCCTCTCACAGTGCGGCACTCCCTCAGTACTGACCCTCTGACAGTGCGGCGCTCCCTCAGTACTGACCCTCTGACAGTGCGACACTCCCTCAGGACTGACCCTCTGACAGTGCGGCGCTCCCTCAGTACTGACCCTCTGACAGTGCGGCACTCCCTCAGTACTGACCCTCTGACAGTGCGACACTCCCTCAGGACTGACCCTCTGACAGTGCGGCACTCCCTCAGTACTGACCCTCTGACAGTGCGGCACTCGCTCAGTACTGACCCTCTGACAGTGCAGCACTCCCTCAGGACTGACCCTCTGACAGTGTGACACTCCCTCAGTACTGACCCTCTGACAGTGCAGCACTCCCTCTGTACTGACCCTCTGACAGTGCGGCACTCCCTCAGCACTGACCCTCTGACAGTGCAGCACTCCCTCAGTACTGACACTCTGACAGTGCAGCAATCCCTCAGGACTGACCCTCTGACAGTGCAGCAATCCCTCAGGACTGACCCTCTGACAGTGCGACACTCCCTCAGTACTGACCCCCTGACAGTGCAGCACTCCCTCAGTACTGACCCTCTGACAGTGCGGCACTCCCTCAGCACTGACCCTCTGACAGTGCGGCACTCCCTCAGTACTGACCCTCTGACAGTGCGGCACTCCCTCAGTACTGACCCTCTGACAGTGCGGCACTCCCTCAGTACTGACCCTCTGACAGTGCGGCACTCCCTCAGTACTGACCCTCTGACAGTGCAGCACTCCCTCAGCACTGACCCTCTGACAGAACGGCACTCCCTCAGCACTGACCCTTTGACAGTGCGGCACTCCCTCAGTACTGACCCTCTGACAGTGCGGCACTCCCTCAGCACTGACCCTCTGACAGTGCGGCACTCCCTCAGTACTGACCCTCTTACAGAGCGGCGCTCCCTCAGTACGGACCCTCTGACAGTGCAGCACTCCCTCAGTACTGACCCTCTGACAGTGCGGCACTCCCTCAGTACGGACCCTCTGACAGAGCGGCACTCCCTCAGTACTGACCCTCTGACAGTGCAGCACTCCCTCTGTACTGACCCTCTGACAGTGCGGCACCCCCTCAGTACTGACCCTCTGACAGTGCGGCACTCCCTCAGTACTGACCCTCTGACAGTGCGGCACTCCCTCAGTACTGACCCTCTGACAGTGCGGCACTCCCTCAGCACTGACCCTTTGACAGTGCAGCACTCCCTCAGTACTGACCCTCTGACAGTGCGGCACTCCCTCAGCACTGACCCTCTGACAGTGCGGCACTCCCTCAGTACTGACCCTCTGACAGTGCAGCACTCCCTCAGTACTGACCCTCTGACAGTGCAGCACTCCCTCAGTACTGACCCTCCGACAGTGCGGCACTCCCTCAGTACTGACCCTCTGACAGTGCAGCACTCCCTCAGCACTGACCCTCTGACAGAGCGGCACTCCCTCAGCACTGACCCTCTGACAGTGCGGCACTCCCTCAGTACTGAACCTCGGACAGTGCGGCACTCCCTCAGTACTGACCCTCTGACAGTGCGGCACTCCCTCAGTACTGACCCTCTGACAGTGCGGCACTCCCTCAGTACTGATCCTCTGACAGTGCGGCACTCCCTCAGTATGACCCTCTGACAGTGCGGCACTCCCTCAGTACTGACCCTCTGACAGTGCGGCACTCCCTCAGCACTGACCCTCTGACAGTGTGGCACTCCCTCAGTACTGACCCTCTGACAGAGCGGCACTCCCTCAGTACGGACCCTCTGACAGTGAAGCACTCCCTCAGTACTGGCCCTCTGACAGTGCGGCACTCCCTCAGTACGGACCCTCTGACAGAGCGGCACTCCCTCAGTACTGACCCTCTGACAGTGCAGCACTCCCTCAGTACTGACCCTCTGACAGTGCGGCACCCCCTCAGTACTGACCCTCTGACAGTGCGGCACTCCCTCAGTACTGACCCTCTGACAGTGCGGCACTCCCTCAGTACTGACCCTCTGACAGTGCAGCACTCCCTCAGCACTGACCCTCTGACAGAGCGGCACTCCCTCAGCACTGACCCTCTGACAGTGCGGCACTCCCTCAGTACTGAACCTCGGACAGTGCGGCACTCCCTCAGTACTGACCCTCTGACAGTGCGGCACTCCCTCAGTACTGACCCTCTGACAGTGCGGCACTCCCTCAGTACTGATCCTCTGACAGTGCGGCACTCCCTCAGTATGACCCTCTGACAGTGCGGCACTCCCTCAGTACTGACCCTCTGACAGAGCGGCACTCCCTCAGTACGGACCCTCTGACAGGGCAGCACTCCCTCAGTACTGACCCTCTGACAGTGCGGCACTCCCTCAGTACGGACCCTCTGACAGAGCGGCACTCACTCAGTACTGACCCTCTGACAGTGCAGCACTCCCTCAGTACTGACCCTCTGACAGTGCGGCAGCCCCTCAGTACTGACCCTCTGACAGTGCGGCACTCCCTCAGTACTGACCCTCTGACAGTGCGGCACTCCCTCAGTACTGACCCTCTGACAGTGCGGCACTCCCTCAGCACTGACCCTCTGACAGTGCGGCACTCCCTCAGTACTGACCCTCTGACAGTGCGGCACTCCCTCAGTACTGACCCTCTGACAGTGCAGCACTCCCTCAGTACTGACCCTCTGACAGTGCGGCACTCCCTCAGTACTGACCCTCCGACAGTGTAGCACTCCCTCAGTATGACCCTCTGACAGTGTTGCACTCCCTCAGTCCTGACCCTCTGACTGTGTGGCACTCCCTCAGCACTGACCCTGCGACAGTGCGGCACTCCCTCAGTACTGACCCTCTGACAGTGCGACACTCCCTCAGCACTGACCCTCTGACAGTGCGGCACTCCCTCAGTACTGACCCTCTGACAGTGCGGCACTCCCTCAGCACTGACCCTCTGACAGTGCGGCACTCCCTCAGTACTGACCCTCTGACAGTGCGGCACTCACTCAGTACTGACCCTCTGACAGTGCGGCACTCCCTCAGCACTGACCCTCTGACAGTGTGGCACTCCCTCAGTACTGACCCTCTGACAGAGCGGCACTCACTCAGTACGGACCCTCTGACAGTGCAGCACTCCCTCAGTACTGACCCTCTGACAGTCCGGCACTCCCTCAGTACGGACCCTCTGACAGAGCGGCACTCCCTCAGTACTGACCCTCTGATAGTGCAGCACTCCCTCAGTACTGACCCTCTGACAGTGCGGCACCCCCTCAGTACTGACCCTCTGACAGTGCGGCACTCCCTCAGTACTGACCCTCTGACAGTGCGGCACTCCATCGGTACTGACCCTCTGACAGTGCAGCACTCCCTCAGTACTGACCCTCTGACAGTGCAGCACTCCCTCAGTACTGACCCTCTGACAGTGCAGCACTCCCTCAGTACTGACCCTCTGACAGTGCAGCACTCCCTCAGTACTGACCCTCTGACAGTGCGGCACTCCCTCAGTATGACCCTCTGACAGTGCGGCACTCCCTCAGTACTGACCCTCTGACAGTGCGGCACTCCCTCAGTACTGATCCTCTGACAGTAAAGCACTCCCTCAGTATGACCCTCTGACAGTGCGGCACTCCCTCAGTACTGACCCTCTGACGGTGCGGCACTCACTCAGCACTGACCCTCTGACAGTGTGGCACTCCCTCAGTACTGACCCTCTGACAGAGCGGCACTCCCTCAGTACGGACCCTCTGACAGTGCAGCACTCCCTCAGTACGGACCCTCTGACAGAGCGGCACTCCCTCAGTACTGACCCTCTGACAGTGCAGCACTCCCTCAGTACTGACCCTCTGACAGAGCGGCACTCCCTAAGTACTGACCATCTGACAGTGCGGCACTCCCTCAATACTGACCCTCTGACAGTGCGGCACTCCCTCAGTACTGACCCTCTGACAGTGCGGCACTCCCTCAGTACGGACCCTCTGACAGAGCGGCACTCCCTCAGTACTGACCCTCTGACAGTGCAGCACTCCCTCTGTACTGACCCTCTGACAGTGCGGCACCCCCTCAGTACTGACCCTCTGACAGTGCGGCACTCCCTCAGTACTGACCCTCTGACAGTGCGGCACTCCCTCAGTACTGACCCTCTGACAGTGCGGCACTCCCTCAGCACTGACCCTTTGACAGTGCAGCACTCCCTCAGTACTGACCCTCTGACAGTGCGGCACTCCCTCAGCACCGACCCTCTGACAGTGCGACACTCCCTCAGTACTGACCCTCTGACAGTGCGGCACTCCCTCAGTACTGACCCTCTGACAGTGCGGCACTCCCTCAGCACTGACCCTCTGACAGTGCGGCACTCCCTCAGTACTGACCCTCTGACAGTGCGGCACTCCCTCAGTACTGACCCTCTGACAGTGCGGCACTCCCTCAGTACTGACCCTCTGGCAGAGCGGCACTCCCTCAGTACTGACCCTCTGACAGTGCGGCACACCCTCAGTACCGACCCTCTGACAGTGCGGCACTCCCTCTGAACTGACCTCTGACAGTGCGGCACTCCCCCAGTACTGACCCTCTGACAGTGCAGCACTCCCTCAGCACTGACCCTCTGACAGAGCGGCACTCCCTCAGCACTGACCCTCTGACAGTGCAGCACTCCCTCAGTACTGACCCTCTGACAGTGCGGCACTCCCTCAGTACTGACCCTCTGACAGTGCGGCACTCCCTCAGTACTGACCCTCTGACAGTGCGGCACTCCCTCAGTATGACCCTCTGACAGTGCGGCACTCCCTCAGTACTGACCCTCTGACAGTGCGGCACTCCCTCAGTACTGATCCTCTGACAGTCCAGCACTCCCTCAGTATGACCCTCTGACAGTGCGGCACTCCCTCAGTACTGACCCTCTGACAGTGCGGCACTCCCTCAGCACTGACCCTCTGACAGCGCGGCACTCCCTCAGTACTGACCCTCTGACAGAGCGGCACTCCCTCAGTACGGACCCTCTGACAGTGCAGCACTCCCTCAGTACTGACCCTCTGACAGTACGGCACTCCCTCAGTACGGACCCTCTGACAGAGCGGCACTCCCTCAGTACTGACCCTCTGACAGTGCAGCACTCCCTCAGTACTGACCCTCTGACAGTGCGGCACCCCCTCAGTACTGACCCTCTGACAGTGCGGCACTCCCTCAGTACTGACCCTCTGACAGTGCGGCACTCCCTCAGTACTGACCCTCTGACAGTGCGGCACTCCCTCAGCACTGACCCTCTGACAGTGCAGCACTCCCTCAGTACTGACCCTCTGACAGTGCGGCACTCCCTCAGCACTGACCCTCTGACAGTGCGGCAGTCCCTCAGTACTGACCGTCTGGCAGTGCAGCACTCCCTCAGTACTGACCCTCTGACAGTGCAGCACTCCCTCAGTACTGACCCTCTGACAGTGCGGCACTCC
>NW_027593537.1:5000-15000 GCF_964213995.1 Mustelus asterias
TGTGTGTACGAGAGAGTGTGTGTGTGTACGAGAGAGTGTGTGTGTGTATGAGAGAGTGTGTGTGTGCGTGTGTGTGTGTGTGTACGAGAGAGTGTGTGTGTGTGTGTACGAGAGAGTGTGTGTGTGCGTGTGTGTGTGTGTGTACGAGAGAGTGTGTGTGTGCGTGTGTGTGTGTGTACGAGAGAGTGTGTGTGAGTGTGTGTGTGTGTGTGTACGAGAGAGTGTGTGTGTGTGTACGAGAGAGTGTGTGTGTGCGTGTGTGTGTGTGCGTGTGTGTGTGTGTGTACGAGAGAGAGTGTGTGTGTGTACGAGAGAGTGTGTGTGCGTGTGTGTGTGTGTGTACGAGAGAGAGTGTGTGTGTGTACGAGAGAGTGTGTGTGTGTGTACGAGAGAGTGTGTGTGTGCGTGTGTGTGTGTGTGTACGAGAGAGTGTGTGTGTGTGTGTACGAGAGAGTGTGTGTGTGCGTGTGTGTGTGTGTGTACGAGAGAGTGTGTGTGTGCGTGTGTGTGTGTGTACGAGAGAGTGTGTGTGAGTGTGTGTGTGTGTGTGTACGAGAGAGTGTGTGTGTGTGTACGAGAGAGTGTGTGTGTGCGTGTGTGTGTGTACGAGAGAGTGTGTGTGTGCGTGTGTGTGTGTGTACGAGAGAGTGTGTGTGTGCGTGTGTGTGTGTGTGTACGAGAGAGTGTGTGTGTGCGTGTGTGTGTGTGTGTACGAGAGAGTGTGTGTGTGCGTGTGTGTGTGTGTGTACGAGAGAGTGTGTGCGTGCGTGTGTGTGTGTGTGTACGAGAGAGTGTGTGTGTGTACGAGAGTGTGTGTGTGTGTGTACGAGAGAGTGTGTGTGTGCGTGTGTGTGTGTGTGTACGAGAGAGTGTGTGTGTGCGTGTGTGTGTGTGTGTACGAGAGAGTGTGTGTGTGTGTGTGTACAAGAGAGTGTGTGTGTGCGTGTGTGTGTACGAGAGAGTGTGTGTGTGCGTGTGTGTGTGTGTGTGTACGAGAGAGTGTGTGTGTGTGTGTACGAGAGAGTGTGTGTGTGTGTGTGTGTGTACGAGAGAGTGTGTGTGTGTGTGTACGAGAGAGTGTGTGTGTGCGTGTGTGTGTGTGTGTGTACGAGAGAGTGTGTGTGTGCGTGTGTGTGTGTGTGTGTATGAGAGAGTGTGTGTGTGCGTGTACGAGAGAGTGTGTGTGTGTGTGTGTGTGTGTGTACGAGAGAGTGTGTGTGTGCGTGTGTGTGTGTGTACGAGAGAGTGTGTGTGTGTGTGTACGAGAGAGTGTGTGTGGGCGTGTGTGTGTGTGTACGAGAGAGTGTGTGTGTGCGTGTGTGTGTGTGTACGAGAGAGTGTGTGTGTGCGTGTGTGTGTGTGTGTACGAGAGAGTGTGTGTGTGTGTGTACGAGAGAGTGTGTGTGTGCGTGTGTGTGTGTGTGTACGAGAGAGTGTGTGTGTGCGTGTGTGTGTGTACGAGAGACTGTGTGTGTGCGTGTGTGTGTGTGTGTACGAGAGAGTGTGTGTGTGCGTGCCTGCGTGTGTGTGTGTGTACGAGAGAGTGTGTGTGTGCGTGTGTGTGTGTGTGTACGAGAGAGTGTGTGTGTGCGTGTGTGTGTGTGTGTACGAGAGAGTGTGTGTGTGCGTGTGTGTGTGTGTGTACGAGAGAGTGTGTGTGTGCGTGTGTGTGTGTGTGTACGAGAGAGTGTGTGTGTGTACGAGAGAGTGTGTGTGTGCGTGTGTGTGTGTGTACGAGAGAGTGTGTGTGTGCGTGTGTGTGTGTGTGTGTACGAGAGAGTGTGTGTGTGTGTGTACGAGAGAGTGTGTGTGTGCGTGTGTGTGTCTGTGTACGAGAGAGTGTGTGTGTGCGTGTGTGTGTGTACGAGAGAGTGTGTGTGTGCGTGTGTGTGTGTGTGTACGAGAGAGTGTGTGTGTGCGTGCCTGCGTGTGTGTGAGAGAGTGTGTGTGTGCGTGTGTGTGTACGAGAGAGTGTGTGTGCGTGTGTGTGTGTGTGTACGAGAGAGTGTGTGTGTGTGTACAAGAGAGTGTGTGTGTGTGTACGAGAGAGAGTGTGTGAGTGTGTGTGTGTGTGTACGAGAGAGTGTGTGTGCGTGTGTGTGTGTGTGTACGAGAGAGTGTGTGTGTGTGTACAAGAGAGTGTGTGTGTGTGTACGAGAGAGAGTGTGTGAGTGTGTGTGTGTGTGTGTGTGTACGAGAGAGTGTGTGTGCGTGTGTGTGTGTGTGTGTACGAGAGAGTGTGTGTGTGTGTACAAGAGAGTGTGTGTGTGTGTACGAGAGAGAGTGTGTGTGCGTGTGTGTTTGTACGAGAGAGTGTGTGTGAGTGTGTGTGTACGAGAGAGAGTGTGTGTACGAGAGAGTGTGTGTGTGTACGAGAGACTGTGTGTGTGTGCGTGTGTGTGTGCGTGTGTGTGTACGTGAGAGTGTGTGTGTGTGTGTACGGGTGTGTGTGCGTGTGTGTGTACGAGAGAGTGTGTGTGTGCGTGTGTGTGTGTGTGTACGAGAGAGTGTGTGTGTGCGTGTGTGTGTGTGTGTACGAGAGAGTGTGTGTGTGTGTGTACGAGAGAGTGTGTGTGTGCGTGTGTGTGTGTGTGTACGAGAGAGTGTGTGTGTGTGTGTACGAGAGAGTGTGTGTGTGCGTGTGTGTGTGTGTGTACGAGAGAGTGTGTGTGTGTGTGTACGAGAGAGTGTGTGTGTGCGTGTGTGTGTGTGTGTGTACGAGAGAGTGTGTGTGAGTGTGTGTGTGTGTGTGTACGAGAGAGTGTGTGTGTGTGTGTACGAGAGAGTGTGTGTGTGCGTGTGTGTGTGTGTGTACGAGAGAGTGTGTGTGTGCGTGTGTGTGTGTGTACGAGAGAGTGTGTGTGTGCGTGCCTGCGTGTGTGTGTGTGTGTACGAGAGAGTGTGTGTGTGCGTGTGTGTGTGTGTACGAGAGAGTGTGTGTGTGCGTGTGTGTGTGTGTACGAGAGAGTGTGTGTGTGTGTGTACGAGAGAGTGTGTGTGTGCGTGTGTGTGTGTACGAGAGAGTGTGTGTGTGCGTGTGTGTGTGTACGAGAGAGTGTGTGTGTGCGTGTGTGTGTGTACGAGAGAGTGTGTGTGTGCGTGTGTGTGTGTACGAGAGAGTGTGTGTGTGCGTGTGTGTGTGTACGAGAGAGTGTGTGTGTGTGTACGAGAGAGAGTGTGTGTGTGTACGAGAGAGTGTGTGTGTGTGTACGAGAGTGTGTGTGTGTGTGTACGAGAGAGAGTGTGTGTGTGTACGAGAGAGTGTGTGTGTGTGTACGAGAGAGTGTGTGTGTGCGTGTGTGTGTGTACGAGAGAGTGTGTGTGTGCGTGTGTGTGTGTACGAGAGAGTGTGTGTGTGCGTGTGTGTGTGTACGAGAGAGTGTGTGTGTGTGTACGAGAGAGAGTGTGTGTGTACGAGAGAGTGTGTGTGTGTGTACGAGAGAGTGTGTGTGTGTGTACGAGAGAGAGTGTGTGTGTGTACGAGAGAGTGTGTGTGTGTGTACGAGAGAGTGTGTGTGTGCGTGTGTGTGTGTGTGTACGAGAGAGTGTGTGTGTGCGTGTGTGTGTGTGTGTACGAGAGAGTGTGTGTGAGTGTGTGTGTGTGTGTGTACGAGAGAGTGTGTGTGTGTGTACGAGAGAGTGTGTGTGTGCATGTGTGTGTGTACGAGAGAGTGTGTGTGTGCGTGTGTGTGTGTGTACGAGAGAGTGTGTGTGTGCGTGTGTGTGTGTGTACGAGAGAGTGTGTGTGTGCGTGTGTGTGTGTGTGTACGAGAGAGTGTGTGTGTGCGTGTGTGTGTGTGTGTACGAGAGAGTGTGTGCGTGCGTGTGTGTGTGTGTGTACGAGAGAGTGTGTGTGTGTGTGTACGAGAGAGTGTGTGTGTGTGTGTACGAGAGAGTGTGTGTGTGCGTGTGTGTGTGTGTGTACGCGAGAGTGTGTGTGTGCGTGTGTGTGTGTGTGTACGAGAGAGTGTGTGTGTGTGTGTACGAGAGAGTGTGTGTGTGCGTGTGTGTGTGTGTGTACGAGAGAGTGTGTGTGTGCGTGTGTGTGTGTGTGTACGAGAGAGTGTGTGTGTGTGTGTACGAGAGAGTGTGTGTGTGCGTGTGTGTACGAGAGAGTGTGTGTGTGCGTGTGTGTGTGTGTGTACGAGAGAGTGTGTGTGTGTGTGTACGAGAGAGTGTGTGTGTGCGTGTGTGTGTGTGTGTACGAGAGAGTGTGTGTGTGTGTGTACGAGAGAGTGTGTGTGTGCGTGTGTGTGTGTGTGTACGAGAGAGTGTGTGTGTGCGTGTGTGTGTGTACGAGAGAGTGTGTGTGTGCGTGTGTGTGTGTGTGTACGAGAGAGTGTGTGTGTGCGTGCCTGCGTGTGTGTGTGTGTACGAGAGAGTGTGTGTGTGCGTGTGTGTGTGTGTACGAGAGAGTGTGTGTGTGCGTGTGTGTGTGTGTGTGTACGAGAGAGTGTGTGTGTGTGTACGAGAGAGTGTGTGTGTGCGTGTGTGTGTGTGTGTACGAGAGAGTGTGTGTGTGCGTGTGTGTGTGTACGAGAGAGTGTGTGTGTGCGTGTGTGTGTGTGTGTACGAGAGAGTGTGTGTGTGCGTGCCTGCGTGTGTGTGAGAGAGTGTGTGTGTGTACGAGAGAGAGTGTGTGAGTGTGTGTGTGTGTGTGTGTGTACGAGAGAGTGTGTGTGCGTGTGTGTGTGTGTGTACGAGAGAGTGTGTGTGTGTGTACAAGAGAGTGTGTGTGTGTGTACGAGAGAGAGTGTGTGTGCGTGTGTGTGTGTACGAGAGAGTGTGTGTGAGTGTGTGTGTACGAGAGAGAGTGTGTGTACGAGAGAGTGTGTGTGTGTGTGTGTACGAGAGACTGTGTGTGTGTGTGCGTGTGTGTGTGCGTGTGTGTGTACGTGAGAGTGTGTGTGTGTGTGTACGAGTGTGTGTGTGTGTGTACAAGAGAGAGTGTGTGTGCGTGTGTGTGCGTGTATGAGAGAGTGTGTGTGTGTGTGTGTGTGTGTACGAGAGAGTGTGTGTGCGTGTGTGTGTGTGTACGAGAGAGTGTGTCTGTGTGTGTGTACGAGAGAGAGTGTGTGTGTGTACGAGAGAGTGTGTGTGTGTGTGTACGAGAGAGAGTGTGTGTGCGTGTGTACGAGAGAGTGTGTGTGTGTGTACGAGAGAGTGTGTGTGTGTGTGTGTACGAGAGAGTGTGTGTGTGTGTGTACGAGAGAGTGTGTGTGTGTGTGTGTGTACGAGTGTGTGTGCGTGTGTGTGTACGAGTGTGTGTGCGTGTGTGTGTGTACGAGTGTGTGCATGTGTGTGTGTGTACGAGTGTGTGTGTGTGTGTACGAGAGAGTGTGTGTGTGTATGAGAGAGTGTGTGTGCATGTGTGTGTACAAGAGAGAGTGTGTGTGCGTGTGTACGTGAGAGAGTGTGTGTGCGTGTGTACGCGTGTGTGTATGTACGAGTGTGTGTGCGTGTGTGTGTGTACAAGAGAATGTGTGTGCGTGTACGTGAGAGAGTGTGTGTGCGTGTGTGTATGTGAGAGAGTGTGTGTGCGTGTGTGTACGAGAGAGTTTGTGTGTGTGTGTGTGTACGAGTGTGTGTGTGTGTGTGTGTACGAGTGTGTGTGCGTCTACGGGAGAGAGTGTGTGTGTGTGTGTGTATGAGAGAGAGTGTGTGTGCGTGTGTACGAGAGAGAGTGTGCGTGAGGGTGTGTGTACGACAGAGAGTGTGTGCGCGTGTGTGTGTACGAGAGAGTGTGTGTGTGCGTGTGTGTGTGTGTGTACGAGAGAGTGTGTGTGTGCGTGTGTGTGTGTGTGTACGAGAGAGTGTGTGTGTGCGTGTGTGTGTGTGTACGAGAGAGTGTGTGTGTGCGTGTGTGTGTGTGTACGAGAGAGTGTGTGTGTGCGTGTGTGTGTGTGTGTGTACGAGAGAGTGTGTGTGTGTGTGTACGAGAGTGTGTGTGTGTGCGTGTGTGTGTGTGTGTACGAGAGAGTGTGTGTGTGTACGAGAGAGTGTGTGTGTGCGTGTGTGTGTGTACGAGAGAGTGTGTGTGTGCGTGTGTGTGTGTGTGTACGAGAGAGTGTGTGTGTGCGTGCCTGCGTGTGTGTGAGAGAGTGTGTGTGTGTACGAGAGAGAGTGTGTGAGTGTGTGTGTGTGTGTACGAGAGAGTGTGTGTGCGTGTGTGTGTGTGTACGAGAGAGTGTGTGTGTGTGTACAAGAGAGTGTGTGTGTGTGTACGAGAGAGAGTGTGTGTGCGTGTGTGTGTGTACGAGAGAGTGTGTGAGTGTGTGTGTACGAGAGAGAGTGTGTGTACGAGAGAGTGTGTGTGTGTGTGTGTACGAGAGACTGTGTGTGTGTGTGCGTGTGTGTGTGCGTGTGTGTGTACGTGAGAGTGTGTGTGTGTGTGTACGAGTGTGTGTGCGTGTGTGTGTACAAGAGAGAGTGTGTGTGCGTGTGTGTGCGTGTATGAGAGAGTGTGTGTGTGTGTGTGTACGAGAGAGTGTGTGCGTGCCTGCGTGTGTGTGAGAGAGAGTGTGTGTGTGTGTACGAGAGAGAGTGTGTGTGTGTGTACGAGAGAGTGTGTGTACGAGAGGGTGTGTGTGTGTACGTGAGTGAGTGAGTGTGTGTGTGTGTGTGTGTGTACGAGAGAGAGTGTGTGTGCGTGTGTGTGTGTGTACGAGAGAGTGTGTCTGTGTGTGTGTACGAGAGAGAGTGTGTGTGTGTACGAGAGAGTGTGTGTGTGTGTGTGTGTGTGTACGGGAGAGAGTGTGTGTGCGTGTGTGTGTGTGTACGAGAGAGTGTGTCTGTGTGTGTGTACGAGAGAGTGTGTGTGTGTACGAGAGAGTGTGTGTGTGTGTGTACGAGAGAGAGTGTGTGTGCGTGTGTACGAGAGAGTGTGTGTGTGTGTACGAGAGAGTGTGTGTGTGTGTGTGTACGAGAGAGTGTGTGTGTGTGTGTGTACGAGAGAGTGTGTGTGTGTGTGTGTGTACGAGTGTGTGTGCGTGTGTGTGTACGAGTGTGTGTGCGTGTGTGTGTGTGTGTACGAGTGTGTGCATGTGTGTGTGTACGAGTGTGTGTGTGTGTGTACGAGAGAGTGTGTGTGTGTATGAGAGAGTGTGTGTGCATGTGTGTGTACAAGAGAGAGTGTGTGTGCGTGTGTACGTGAGAGAGTGTGTGTGCGTGTGTGTGTGTACGCGTGTGTGTATGTACGAGTGTGTGTGCGTGTGTGTGTGTACAAGAGAGTGTGTGTGTGCGTGTGTGTATATGAGAGAGTGTGTGTGCGTGTGTGTGTGTGTGTACGAGAGAGTTTGTGTGTGTGTGTGTGTACGAGTGTGTGTGTGTGTGTACGAGTATGTGTGCGTCTACGAGAGAGAGTGTGTGTGTGAGAGAGTTTGTGAGTGTGTGTGTAGGTGTGTGTGTGTGTACGAGAGAGAGTGTGTGTGTGTGTGTGTATGAGAGAGAGTGTGTGTGCGTGTGTACGAGAGAGAGTGTGCGTGAGGGTGTGTGTACGACAGAGAGTGTGTGCGCGTGTGTGTGTACGAGAGAGTGTGTGTGTGTGTTCGTGTACGAGAGAGAGTGTGTGTGCGCGTGTGTGTGTACGAGAGAGAGTGTGCGTGAGTGTGTGTGTACGAGAGAGTGTGTGTGTGCGTGTGTGTGTGTACGAGAGAGTGTGTGTGTGCGTGTGTGTGTGTGTGTACGAGAGAGTGTGTGTGTGTACGAGAGAGTGTGTGTGTGCGTGCCTGCGTGTGTGTGAGAGAGTGTGTGTGTGTACGAGAGAGAGTGTGTGAGTGTGTGTGTGTGTGTGTGTACGAGAGAGTGTGTGTGCGTGTGTGTGTGTACGAGAGAGTGTGCGTGTGTGTGTGTACGAGAGAGTGTGTGTGTGTACGAGAGAGAGTGTGTGTGTGTGTACGAGAGAGTGTGTGTGAGTGTGTGTGTGTGTGTGTACGAGAGAGAGTGTGTGTACGAGAGAGTGTGTGTGTGTGTGTACGAGAGACTGTGTGTGTGTGTGCGTGTGTGTGTGCGTGTGTGTGTACGTGAGAGTGTGTGTGTGTGTACGAGTGTGTGTGCGTGTGTGTGTGTACAAGAGAGAGTGTGTGTGCGTGTGTGTGCGTGTATGAGAGAGTGTGTGTGTGTTCGTGTACGAGAGAGAGTGTGTGTGCGCGTGTGTGTGTACGAGAGAGAGTGTGCGTGAGTGTGTGTGTACGAGAGAGAGTGTGTGTGTGTGTATGAGAGAGAGTGTGTGTGCGCGTGTGTGTGTACGGGAGAGTGTGTGTGTGTGTGTACGACAGAGAGTGTGTGCGCGTGTGTGTGTACGAGAGAGTGTGTGTGTGTGTTCGTGTACAAGAGAGAGTGTGTGTGCGTGTGTCTGTACGAGTGTGTGTGCGTGTGTGTGTGTATGAGAGAGTGTGTGTGTGCGTGCCTGCGTGTGTGTGAGAGAGTGTGTGTGTGTGTGTACGAGAGAGTGTGTGTGTACGAGAGAGAGTGTGTGTGCGAGTGGGTGTGCGTGTGTGTGTGTACGAGAGTGTGTGCGTGTGTGCGTGTGTGTGTGTACGAGAGTGTGTGCGTGTGTGTGTACAAGAGTGTGTGTGTGTGAGTGTGTACGAGAGTGTGTGCGTGTGTGTGTGTGTACGAGAGTGTGTGCGTGTGTGTGTACGAGAGTGTGTGCGTTTGTGTGTACGAGAGAGTGTGTGTGTGTGTACGTGAGAGTGTGTGTGCGTGTGTACGAGTGTGTGTGCGTGTGTGTGTACGAGTGTGTGTGCGTGTGTGTGTGTGTGTACAAGAGAGAGTGTGTGTGCGTGTGTGTGTGCGTGTATGAAAGAGAGAGTGTGTGTGTCTGTGTGTGTGTGTGAGAGAGAGAGTGTGTGTGTGTACGAGTGTGTGTGTACGAGAGAGTGTGTGTGTGCGTGCCTGCGTGTGTGTACGAGAGAGTGTGTGTGTGTACGAGAGAGTGTGTGTGAGTGTGTGTGTGTGTGTGTGTGTACGAGAGAGTGTGTGTGTGTACGAGTGTGTGGGTGTACGAGAGAGTGTGTGTGTGCGTGCCTGCGTGTGTGTACGAGAGAGTGTGTGTGTGTACGAGAGAGTGTGTGTGTGTGTACGAGAGAGAGTGTGTGTGCGTGTGTATGTGTACGAGAGAGTGTGTGTGTGTGTACGAGAGAGTGTGTGTGTGCGTGCCTGCGTGTGTGTGAGAGAGTGTGTGTGTGTACGAGAGAGTGTGTGTGTGTACGAGAGTGTGTGTGTGTGTACGAGAGAGTGTGTGTGTGTGTGTGTGTGTGAGAGAGAGTGTGTGTGTGTACGAGAGAGTGTGTGTGTGTGTACGAGAGTGTGTGTGCGTGTGTGTGTGTACGAGAGAGTGTGTGTGTGCGTGCCTGCGTGTGTGTGAGAGAGTGTGTGTGTGTACGAGAGAGTGTGTGTGTGTGTACGAGAGTGTGTGTGCGTGTGTGTGTGTACGAGAGAGTGTGTGTGTGTGTACGAGAGTGTGTGTGCGTGTGTGTGTGTACGAGAGATTGTGTGTGAGTGTGTGTGTGTGTGTGTGTGTGTACGAGAGAGTGTGTGTGAGTGTGTGTGTGTGTGTGTACGAGAGAGAGTGTGTGTGCGTGTGTATGTGTACGAGAGTGTGTGTGTGTGCGTGTGTGTGTGTGTGTACGAGAGAGTGTGTGTGTACGAGAGAGTGTGTGTGTGTGTACGAGAGAGTATGTGTGTGCGTGTGTGTGTGTGTGTACGAGAGAGTGTGTGTGTGTGTACGAGAGAGTGTGTGTGTACGAAAGAGTGTGTGTGTGCGTGTGTGTGTGTACGAGAGAGTGTGTGTGTGCGTGTGTGTGTGTGTGTACGAGAGTGTGTGTGTGCGTGTGTGTGTGTACGAGAGAGTGTGTGTGTGCGTGTGTGTGTGTGTGTACGAGAGAGTGTGTGTGTGCGTGTGTGTGTGTGTGTACGAGAGAGTGTGTGTGTGCGTGTGTGTGTGTACGAGAGAGTGTGTGTGTGCGTGTGTGTGTGTGTGTACGAGAGAGTGTGTGTG
>NW_027593537.1:20000-30680 GCF_964213995.1 Mustelus asterias
TGCGTGTGTGTGCGTGTGTGTGTGTGAGAGAGAGAGAGAGAGAGTGTGCGTGTGTGTGTGTCTGTGTGTGAGTGAGAGAGAGAGAGTGTGTGTGCGTGTGTGAGAGAGAGAGAGAGAGTGTGTGTGCGTGTGTGAGAGAGAGAGAGTGTGCGTGTGTGTGCATGTGCGTGTCTGCGTGTGAGTGAGAGAGAGAGAGTGTGTGTGCGTGTGTGAGAGAGAGAGAGTGTGCGTGTGTGTGCGTGTGTGTGTCTGCGTGTGAGTGAGAGAGAGAGAGTGTGTGTGCGTGTGTGAGAGAGAGAGAGAGTGTGCGTGTGTGTGTGCGTGTGCGTGTCTGCGTGTGAGTGAGAGAGAGAGAGTGTGTGTGCGTGTGTGAGAGAGAGAGAGAGTGTGCGTGTGTGTGTGTGCGTGTGTGCATGCCTGCGTGTGTGTGAGGGAGAGAGAGGGTGCGTGTGTATGCGTGCGTGCGTGTGTGTGAGAGAGAGTGTGTGTAGGGGTGTGTGGGTGTAGGGGTGTGTGGGTGTAGGGGTGTGTGTGTGTAGGGGTGTGTGGGTGTAGGGGTGTGTGGGTGTAGGGGTGTGTGGGTGTAGGGGTGTGTGTGTGTGTGCGCAGAGCTAGCCAGCGACGCCCACATCCTGTGAGAGAATAAACAAAACTAAGGACATTCCAATTTGCTTTATAAGGTGCTTTGCAAATGTAGTCAATGCAGGAAATGCGGCAGCCAAATTTTCACACAGCAAGATCCCACACAGCAATGTGACAATGACCAAATCATTCTTTCTTTGGATTGGGCTGTGAGATCTTTTCTATTCAGTAGTGAGGGCGGCCTGGGTTCAGTTTAATGCCCCATTGGAAAGGAGAATCCTGTGGTGGGCTCAGTACTCTCAGATCTTGCTGCATCCAAAATGGGAGAACATCTGGAGCCAACATTGGGGGGGAGAATGAACAGCCAATGGCAGCGAGGTGAAGGAGCACGGGGGCCTGATATCCAAGCCATAGCTGAGTGTACAGCAATACAGCTGAACAATCCCTCCCTGCTTGGCTCACAGCCCCGTCCAACATCAATCCCAATCCTTTCACCCTAAACCAGCTGCCCCCACCCAAAGGTCAGCATTGCTAACCTTGTCACCTGATCTTGCAGCAGACCACAGGAACCTCTATACAGACAGCAATCAAAAGGCATGTTGTTTGCATTTGCAAATGTAACCAAATGAAGTATTATTGGTTGACGTGGGTCCATCCAGCCTTTCTGAAGAGATCTCTTACCAACTCTGATGTTCCAACACAGTCTCCCCAGAGACACTCAAACCTGCTCCACTACTCAGGAAGATTTCTGATCTGAGAGTGGCCTTAATTCCACTTCTGCCCAGCCCACCATAACGCCTGACTCCCATGTCAGTCAAAGAATTCCAACAAAACTCATCTCCAAACTCCGTGGCCTGGGCCTTGGCTCCTCCCTCTGTGACTGGATCCTGAACTTCCTAACTGATAGACCACAATCAGTAAGGATAGGCAACAACACCTCCTCCACGATCATCCTCAACACCGCCCCACAAGGCTGTGTTCTCAGCCCCCTACTATACTCCTTATACACCTATGACTGTGCAGCCAAATTCCCCTCCAACTCGATTTTCAAGTTTGCTGACGACACCACCGTAGTGGGTTGGATCTCAAACAATGACGAGATGGAGTACAGGAATGAGATAGAGAATCTGGTGAACTGGTGCGGCAACAATAATCTCTCCCTCAATGTCAACAAAATGAAGGAGATAGTCATCGACTTCAGGAAGAGTAGTGGAGAACATGCCCCTGTCTACATTAATGGGGATGAAGTAGAAAGGATTGAGAGCTTCAAGTCTTTAGGTGTCCAGATCACCAACAAGCTGTTCTAGTCCCCCCATTCTGACACGATAATTTAAGAAAATCCACCAACGCCTCTACTTTCTCAGGAGGCTAAGGAAATCCAGCATGTCCGCCACGACTCTCACCAACTTTTACAGATGCACCATAGAAAGCATTCTTTCTGGTTGTATCACAGTTTGGTATGGATCCTGCTCTGCCCAAGACCGCAAAAAACTACAAAACGTTGTGAATGTAGCCCAATCCATCACGCAAACCAGCCTCCCATCCATTGACTCTATCTACACTTCTGGTTGTCTCGGCAAAGCAGCCAGCATAATTAAGGACCCCACACACCCCGGACATTCTCTCTTCCACCTTCTTCCGTCGGGAAAAATATACAAAAGTCTGAGGACACATAGCAACCGACTCAAGAACAGCTTCTTCCCTGCTGCTGTCAGGCTTCTGAATGGACCTACCCCGCATTAAGTTGATCTTTCTCTACACCCTAGCTATGACTGTAACACTACATTCTGCACCCTCTCCTTTCCTTCTCTATGAACGGTATGCTTTGTTGTGCGCAAGAAACAATACATTTCACTGTAATAAATCAAATCAAATCAAGAATCAGTCTAATTCAGACTCAGATATATCCAATGCCCCGGCCTCCACCACTCTCTGGAGGAGAGAATTAATGGAAGAAATTCCTCCTCATTTGAGTCTTAAATGGGAGAACACTTGTCAAAGTGTGCCGCCTTGTTCCAAACTCCTGCACATGGAGCACACCCACTCAGCATCCACCCTGTTGAGACCCTTCAGAATCGGATAGGTTTCAATGAGATCACCTCTCAATCTCCTAAACTCCAATGAAGTTCAGGTTCAATGTTTTTTTACCTGTTTTCTCTTTTTCTGAAAAATATAAATGCTGGCTGCAAGGAATCCCACCAGCAACACAAACATCGGTACCCCCACACCAAGCCCGATCGCCAGGCCGCGATCTGTCTGCAATCATAAGAGGAACACATTTTACTCAGCATCGGTCAGCCTCGAAACTGAATTACTCCCAATTCTGTCGATTCAGGAGAGTTACTTAAAGGGATGACAGTGGATAGGCAATGGCAAACATTCAAGGAACGCATGGGGGAACTGCAGCAACTGTCTATTCCCGTCTGGCACAAAAGCAAAATGGATAAGAGGCCAATCCATGGCTTACAAAGGAAATTAGAGATGGTATCTGATCCAAGGAAGAAGCATACAGATTGGCCAAGAAAAATAATAGGTCTGAGGATTGGGAGCAGTTTAGAATTCAACAAAGAACGACCCAAGGATTGATTAAGAAGGGGAAAATACAGTACGAAAGTAAGCTTGCAGGGAATATAAAGACTGATACTAAGAGTTTCTATAGATGTGTGAAGAGAAAGAGGTTGGTGAAGACCAATGTAGGTTCCTTACAGACAGAAACGGGGGAATGTATAATAGGGGACAAAGAATTGGCTGAACAACTGAATACATACTTTGGTTCTGTCTTCACAAAAGAGGACACCAATCAGATACCAGACTTGGAGAATGCAAGATTTAGTGAGAGGGAAGAACTGAGGGAGATCAATATTAGTAGAGAAATGGTGCTGGGAAAATTGATCACAGTAAGGAGTCTAACAACACCAGGTTAAACTCCAACAGGTTTATTTGGTAGCAAACGCCACTAGCTTTCGGAACGCTGCTCCTTCGTCAGCTGAGTCCACCTGACGAAGGAGCAGCGCTCCAAAAGCTAGTGGCTTTTGCTACCAAATAAACCTGTTGGACTTTAACCTGGTGTTGTTAGATTCCTTACTGTGTTTACCCCAGTCCAACGCCGGCATCGGGAAAATTGGTGGCATTGAAGGTAGATAAATCCCCAGGGCCTGATAATCTACATCCCAGAGTACTTAAGCAAGAGGCTCTAGAAATAGTGGGTGCATTGGTGGTCATCTTCCAGGATTCTATAGACTCTGGAACAGTCCCTGCAGATTGGAGGGTAGCTAATGTCACTCCAATATTCAAAAAGGGAGGTAGAGAGAAAACAGGGAATTATAGACCAGTAAGCCTAACATCAGTAGTGGGGCAAATTCTCGAATCCATTATCAAGGACTCTATAGCAGAGCATTTAGAAAGCAGTGGCAGGAACAGACAGAGTCAGCATGGATTTATGAAGGGGAAATCACGCTTGACAAATCTGTTGGAATTCTTTGAAGATGTAACTAGTAGAGTTGACAAGGGGGAGCCAGTCGATGTGGTATATTTAGACTTTCAGAAAATGTTTGAAAAAGTCTCGCACAAGAGATTATCGTGCAAGATTAAAGTGCATGGGATTGGGGGAAGTGTATTGAGATGGATAGAAAACTGGTTGGCAGAGAGCGAACAAAGAGTAGGAATTATTGGGTGCTTTTCAAATTGGCAGGCAGTAACTAGTGGGGTGCCACAGGGATCGGTGCTGGGACCCCAGCTATTCACAATATATATTAATTTGGATGAGGGAACAAAATGTAACATCTCAAAGTTTGCTGATGATACCAAGTTGGGTGGGAGGGTGAACTGTGACGAGGATGCAGAGATCCTACAGAATGATCTGGACAGGTTGGGTGAGTGGGCTAATCAATGGCAGATGCAGTATAATTTGGATAAATGTGAGGTTATTCACTTTGGAAGCAAAAACAAGAAGGCAGATTACTACCTGAATGGCTGTAAATTGGGAGAGGGGAGTGTGCAGCGGGACCTGGGTGTCCTTGTGCACCAGTCGCTGAAGGTAAGCATGCAGGTGCAGCAGGCGGTAAAGAAGGCAAATGGTATGTTGGCCTTCACTGCGAGAGGTTTCGAGTACAGGAGCAGGGATGTGTTGTTGCAATTATACAGGGCCTTGGTGAGGCCACACCTAGAGTATTGTGTGCAGTTTTGGTCTCCTTTTCTGAGGAAGGATGTTCTTGCTCTCGAGGGAGTGCAGCGAAGGTTTACCAGGCTGATTCCGGGGATGGCGGGACTGATGTATGAGGAGAGATTGACTAGGTTAGGATTGTTTTCACTGGAGTTCAGACGAATGAGGGGGGGATCTCAGAGAGACTTATAAAATTCTAACAGGACTAGACAGGGTAGATGCAGGGAGGATGTTCCCGATGGTGGGGGGAGCCCAGAACCAGGGGTCACAGTCTGAGGATTCAGGGTAGACCATTTAGGACGGAGGTGAGGAGACATTTCTTCACCCAGAGAGTGGTGAGCCTGTGGAATTCATTACCACAGGAAGTAGTTGATGACAAAACATTGAATGTATTCAAGAGGCGGCTGGATATAGCACTTGGGGCGAATGGGATCAAAGGTGATGGGGAAAAAAGCAGGATTAGGCTATTGAGTTGGACGATCAGCGATGATTGTGATGAATGGCGGAGCAGGCTCGAAGGGCCGAATGGCCTCCTCCTGCTCCTACCTTTTATGTTTCTATGTTGGAGTCATCCGGACTCTCTCCACAGACGCTGCCAGAGCTGCTGTGTTTAGACAGCGTTTTCTGGTTCTATTTCTAACCTCGGACTTGGGAGAGACGCTCCGAGCCCAATTTTAATTCTGGTTTTAAATGAGTTAAGATCTGGCAACCATTCACATCCTTCCAATTTAGACCAAATACATCTCCCTCACTTTAAACACACCACTGTGTTTCAGCCATTTTAAATTGCCTGCTTGACACCTCTCCCTGGTTTATATCCCTCTCATTTACAGCAGCCCACAGTTCACTAGAACAATGAGGAACTGGTCACCCCAGCAACCCAGAGGCATCAGGGCAACTCAGAAACTTTAATATATTTGTTAGATGTGGGACAGAAAGTTTCTAATTAAAATAATCTTGCTGAGGCCAGTCTCTTGTCAGCAACACTCTCAATTTACAGTGAATAAAGTGAAGCTTCCATGGCTACAGGTCACAAGTCAAAGCCCCGAGACCTACCGTGCTGCCTACATGCCGGCTGAAGGCTGAATTACAACATAACTTGGGCAGCACAGTGGTTAGCACTGCTGCCTCACAGCACCAGGGTCCCGGGTTCAATTCCCGGCTTGGGTCACTGTCTGTGTGGAGTCTGCACGTTCTCCCCGTGTCTACATGGGTTTCCTCCGGGTGCTCCGGTTTCCTCCCACAGTCCAAAGGTGTGCTGGTTAGGTGGAATGGCCATGCTAAATTGCCCATTAGTGTCAGGGGAACTAGCTAGGGTAAATGCATGGGGTTATGGGAATAGGGTTTGGGTGGGATTGTGGTCGGTGCAGACTCGATGGGCCGAATGGCCTTCTGCATTGTAGAATTCTAACTTCCAATGAACTTCTTGATTAAGTAATCAGGTTTAAAATGCACAATTTGTGACTATCATGTATTAACAAACACAGACAAAGAAACTCAGCACGCGGCAGTGCTGGAAGCGACTTTTTTTATCCATTCGTGGGACACGGGCGTCGCCGGCTGGGCTGGCATTTGTTGCCCATCCCTGGTTGAGAAGGTGGTGATGAGCTGCCTTCTTGAACCCGCTGCAGTCCATGAGATGTAGGTACACCCACCGTGCTGTTAGGAAGGGTGTTCTGGATTTTGACCCAGAGACTGTGAAGGAGCAGCCAATATATTTCCAAGTCAGGATGGTGAGTGGTTTGGAGGGGAACTTGCAGACGGTGGTGTTCCCCTGTATCTGCTGCCCTTGTCCTTCTAGACGGAAGTGGTCGTGGGTTTGGAAGGTGCTGTCTAAGGATCTTTGGTGAATTGCTGCAGTGCATCTTGTAGATAGTACACACTGCTGCTACACTCTGCAAACCAAAACATCACCACTAAGTTCCAGGCGTTGACGTAGATTAAATTTAATCGTTTAAATTCATTGAGGACCAGGATTGGGGCTACATCAACGTTAAGATGGCCAAGGAGAATTCAGCTATTGTTTTGTTGATCAGGTCGTTTACAGTCTTCTGGGATTCATTATTCTGAACAGCAGATGTTGGTAATGATTCTGTTATTCCCGTTTACACCTCCTCTCAATAAGCTCTTGTTTCTTCACTTATCCCATTATCTACAGAACCATAGAATCCGACAGTGCAGAAAGAGGCCGTTCTGCCCATTGAATCGGCACCAACTCTCCAAAAGGGCATCCAACCCAGGCCCTCCCCTCCATCCTATCCCTTTGGCACATTTACCATGGCCAATCCCCCTAACTGGCACATCTTGGGACTGTGGGGGGAAACCGGAGCACCCGGAGGCAAAGAGTGATGGTGGAAGGTGGTTTTGTGATTGCAAGTCTGTGACCAACAGTGTACCACAGGGGTTGGTGCTGGGACCCTTGCTGTTTGTTTTATATACATTAACCACTCAGATGTGAGTGTAGAAGGTTTAATTAGTAAGCTTGCAGATGACATGAAAGTTGGTGGTGGTGTTGATAGTGAGGAGGATAGTCTGAGGTTGTAGACTGATATTGATCAGCTGGTAAACTGGGCAGAGCAGTGGCAAATAGAATTTAATCCTGATAAGTGGGCGGCACAGTATTTAGCACTGCTGCCCCTGTGCAGGGATTCAGGTTCGATTCCGGCCACTGTCTGCGTGGAGTTTGCACACTCCCCGCGTGGGTTTCCTCTGGGTGCTCCGGTTTCCTTCCACACTCAAGATGTGTAGGTTCGGCGGATTAGCCAAGATAAATGTGTGGGGTTGCAGGAAGCCGAAAGGGCCTGGGTAAGGTACTCCGTCAGAGGGAGTCGGTGCAGACTTGATGGGCCGAATGGGTTCCTTCTGCATTATGGGTATTCCAAGTGTGGGAGATCTAATAAGGGTTGGATATACACAATGAACGGTTAACCCCTAGGAAGTGTTGAGGAACAAAGGAACCTTGGTGTACAAGTCCATAGATCCCTGAAGATGGCAGCACAGGTAGATAGAGTGGTGAATATATAGAATGTTTGTCTTCATTGGCCAAGGCATAGAATATAGGAGCAGGGAGGTCTTGGTACAACTTCATAAAACATTGTACGGTGTACAGTATACATCGAACTCTATACGAGACAGCAACCAAGCGCTGAGGGCAGGTTCTGTGCATTGATCATCAGTGATCTACTTCCACTGCCTTTGCCATGCTTGTCCGCAGGTTAACCTGAACTCTTGTTAGCCTCTGATGCCCTCTGGCCAGTTCTGCAGCCACTGAGTGGCACAGTTTGCAGTTTACGTATAGAAATCAGTTAACCGTGCTGGCATGCTTCAGAGAGTCGGTGCAGACTCAATGGGCTGAATGGCCTCCTTCTGCACTCTAGGGATTCTATGATTCTATGTAAGTAAAGAGACGAGATTAATACTGTGGAGCGGGGGTGGTGCTGTAAGTGACAGGGACGGCATAGACAAAAGGACACAGATATGGCAGGCAGAAACAGCGCCACCCTTGTTGGCAGGTTTGATCAGAAAGTCAGGGTTGGACCTGAGATAGTGGAATGTAGCAAGTTCAGCGGGAGACAGGTTAGAGGGGGGGGTAAGAGGAGCTCTCCATCTTGCTCATCCCCCTTCCCCACCCCACTAGAGCCATCTGCCACACTCCTAATCTCTCCACCATTGCTCTTCCACTTACACATTCCCAACTCTTAATGGATGCTATTAGCACCATTGTTAGCCTTTATCATCACCATTTACAATCCCTTTGTCTTTTTGTCTGTGTGTTGAACATGAGGGTGAGTAGATCAAGAAAACTCTCCCAATGCCTTCTCCACAAAGTCAAAGTCAGGGAGAGTCCCTGCCCCGGAGATAAACCAACAGGCTGAATCACAAATTCTGTCCCCTCCTTACCTCATCTTCTTCTGGAGGTGTGCTTTCAATAGAAGTCTGCAGAGTTAAGGAGATAATGTAGAGATTAGAAATGAATAGTTTGTCTCCATTGAAGAATCATTCTGTCTCAGGCAAAGCAACAATCCTCAGACCAGGACACAATAAGAATTGTTTGTTACTCAAATTGTCAACTGTGCTTTAACCAGTTTCTGATTTTTGCTTCATGTCCCCCTGCCATTATTCAGTGGACATGTCCATCTGACTGACCCCGCCCTGGGCAAAGGAAATCCAATCAACTGTCAGTCAAATCACATTATTATAGAATTATAAAATCCACACAGCGCAGAAGGAAGCCATTCTGCCCATCAGGTCTGCACTTGCCAGCAATCCAACCAGGCCCTGTGCCCGCAACCCCACATATTTATCCTGCCAGTCCCCCCGATACTAAGGGGCAATTTAGCATGCCCAATTCATCTAACCCGCACATCTTTGGATTATGGGAGGAAACTGGAGCACCCGGAGGAAACCCGTGCAGACACGGGGAGAATGTACAAACTCCACACAGACAGTGACCCAAGGCCGGAATCGAACCCGGGCCCCTGGTGCTGTGAGGCAGCAGTGCTGACCACTGTGCCACCGTGCCACCCTGCTCCAATAATATCCCAGCTCCAATCGTTTTATAATTAATAACTGGAAGTTGGAAGAAAATGAAAAAAAAACACACAATCTTGTTCAAATCTTTATTTCAGAATCCAGAGATGAATCTTTAATTTGATTTTATAATTATCAGTAAGGATGATTAAATCACCACCCAAACAGGCGCTGGACTGTGGCCGACTAGGGGATTTTCACAGTAACTTCATTGCAGTGTTAATGTAAGCTGACTTGTGATAATAAATAAGCTTCACTTTTACAATCGGGGCGGCACGGTGGTACAGTGGTTGGCACTGCTGCCTCACAGCGCCAGGGACCTGGGTTCAATTCCCAGCTTGGGTCTCTGTCTGTGTGGAGTTTGTACGTTCTCCCCGTGTCTGCGTGGGTTTTCTCTGGGTGTTCCGGTTTCCCCCCACAGTCCGAAAGACATGCAGGTTAGGTGCACTGGCCACGCTAAATTGTCCCTTAGTATCGGGGGGATTAGCAGGGTAAATATGTGCAGTTACAGGGATAGGGCCTGTGTCAGATTGTTGTCGGTGGCAGGTTCAATGGGCTGAATGGCCTCCTGCACTGCAGGGATTCACTGAGAGTGGCTGTTGTAGCGTTTGTCTCAGATGGTGTTAGTGAGAGGCTATACGCAACCCTAAATAGGAAACAGTCTCCTGACCTGAACACTTGTCAGAGTTGGTTCAATCGTCGATGTCTGCAAATGGAAAGAGAGAGCAGACAGATTGCTATTGGATGCAGAAGAAATCACCAAAATATGATTCCAACAGGAAACCAGCAAGAGTCAGTTATTTTGACATTTTCTAAAGATCTATATTGATATTATCTTAGTTCACCTCTCCTGTAAATCCTGCCTCCGGCGAGAGACTCTGGCTGCGATTCTCTGGAATGCTGCTGCCAGTGGGAAAATTGGAATGTTTCCCGCTCGGGCTGGCAGTGCCTCCCGGCTGGCATTCACCCACCCGGGCACCCGTGTAGAAAGGTGCAGAATGGGAGGCACGCTGGCCAGCCCAGCTTCACCGAGATTGGGCCATCTCCGCCTCCCCCATCCCACCACCACAGAAATGGTGACCCCTCCCCCCCCCCCCCCCCCCCCCCCCCCCACTGCTGACAGGAGGAGGGGCACAAACCCCCCAGGAAAGAGAGGCATCCTTCCCTTCCCCGACCACTGACATAACGGGGCACCCTCCATCACCCATGCCCCCCCCCCCCACGCCCCCCGACATCACTCAGGCCCCCCCCCCCCCCCACGCCCCCCCACATCACGCAGGCGGGAATTCAGATTTAGCCCTTGTGCAGCCACAACTCTCCGCAGAGCCGCACACCCAACACACACCGTGTGGCTGCATTTACAAAGTGGATTTCTGGAGGAGGTTTCAGCCGCCAGTGTCCCCCGG
>NW_027593538.1:0-30668 GCF_964213995.1 Mustelus asterias
CCCCATCAAACACTCCCAAGGGACAGGTACAGCATGGGGTTAGATACAGAGTGAAGCTCCCTCTACAGTGTCCCCATCAAACACTCCCAGGACAGGTACAGCACGGGGTTAGATACAGAGTAAAGCTCCCTCTACACTGTCCCCATCAAACACTCCCAGGACAGGTACAGCACGGGGTTAGATACAGGGTAAAGCTCCCTCTACACTGTCCCCCCATCAAACACTCCCAGGACAGGTACAGCATGGGTTAGATACAGAGTGAAGCTCCCTCTACAGTGTCCCCATCAAACACTCCCAGGACAGGTACAGCACGGGGTTAGATACAGAGTAAAGCTCCCTCTACACTGTCCCCCATCAAACACTCCCAGGACAGGTACAGCACGGGGTTAGATACAGAGTAAAGCTCCCTCTACACTGTCCCCATCAAACACTCCCAGGACAGGTACAGCACGGGATTAGATACAGAGTAAAGCTCCCTCTATACTGTCCCCCATCAAACACTCTCAGGACAGTTACAGCACGGGGTTAGATACAGAGTAAAGCCCCCTCTACACTGTCCCCCATCAAACACTCCCAGGACAGGTACAGCACGGCGTTAGATACAGAGTAAAGCTCCCTCTACACTGTCCCCCATCAAACACTCCCAGGACAGGTACAGCACGGGGTTAGATACAGAGTAAAGCTCCCTCAACACTGTCCCCCATCAAACACTCCCAGGACAGGTAGAGCACAGGTTAGATACAGAGTGAAGTTCTCTCTACACTGTCCCCATCAAACACTCCCAGGACAGGTACAGCACGGGGTTAGATACAGAGTAAAGCTCCCTCAACACTGTCCCCCATCAAACACTCCCAGGACAGGTAGAGCACAGGTTAGATACAGAGTTAAGCTCCCTCTACACTGTCCCCCATCAAACACTCCCAGGACATGTACAGCACGGGGTTAGATACAGAGTCAAGCTCCCTCTACACTGTGCTGGAGCTCCCACCGCCACTTCCCAGTCCTTAGCGTCTCCCCCTTCCCCGGTCCGTTACCTGAAGTCGTGGCGACAGAGCTGCGAGACGATGCGGTCACTGTGGAGTTACTGACCAGGCTGAGCCCCAGGCTGCTGACTCCTCCCAGGGTGTTGGAGACGGTCGGTGACGGGGCCACTGACACTGTGCTTGCTGCTGTGGCGAATGTGCTGGGGGCAGAATGGAGGCTCACTTCACTCTCCACACTTGTGTGCTGCAGCGAGGGATTGGAGAACACAAAACATAAAGCAGAGGGTCAGCGACGGGGTCTACACTGAAACTGAACAACGCTGGAAAAGCTCAGCAGGTCTGACAGCACCTGTGGGGAGAGGATAGAGACAATCTTCATTCTGGATGGCGCCAGGGACCCGGGTTCGATTCCCGGCTCGGGTCACTGTCTGTGTGGAGTCTGCACGTTTTCCCCGTGTCTGGGTGGGTTTCCTCCGGGTGCTCCGGTTTCCTCCCACAGTCCGAAAGATGTGCAGGTTGGGTGCATTGGCTGTGCTAAATTGCCCCTTAGTGTCCAAAGATGTGCAAGCTGGGTGCATTGGCCATGCTAAATTGCCCCTTAGTGTCCAAAGATGTGCAGGTTAGGGGGATTGGCCATGCTAAATTGCCCCTTAGTGTCCAAAGATGTGCAGGTTGGGTGGATTGGCCATGCTAAATTGCCCCTTAGTGTCCAAAGATGTGCAGGTTAGGGGGATTGGCCATGCTAAATTGCCCCTTAGTGTCCAAAGATGTGCAGGTTAGGGGGATTGGCCATGCTAAATTGCCCCCTTAGTGTCCAAAGATGTGCAGGTTGGGTGGATTGGCCATGCTAAATTGCCCCTTAGTGTCCAAAGATGTGCGGGTTAGGTGGATTGGCCATGCTAAATTGCTCCCTTAGTGTCCAAAGATGTGCAGGTTGGGTGGATTGGCCATGCTAAATTGCCCCTTAGTATCCAAAGATGTGCAAGCTGGGTGCATTGGCCATGCTAAATTGCCCCTTAGTATCCAAAGATGTGCAGGTTAGATGGATTGGCCATGCTAAATTGCCCCTTAGTGTCCAAAGATGTGCAGGTTCGGGGGATTGGCCATGCTAAATTGCCCCTTCGTGTCCAAAGATGTGCAGGTTAGGGGGATTGGACGTGCTAAATTGCCCCTTAGTGTCCAAAGACGTGCTGGTTAGGGTGCATTGACCCAACCAGGCGCCCGAGTGTGGCAACTAGGGGATTTTCACAGTAACTTCATTGCAGTGTTAATGTAAGCCTTACTTGTGAGACTAACAAATAAACTTTAGGGTAGGTGGACTGGCCGTGTTAAATTGCCCCTTGGTGTCCAAAGACGTGCTGGGTAGGGTGCGTCGGCCGTGCTAAATTCTCCCTCAGTGTAACCCGAAGAGGGGCGACTAGGGGATTTTCACAGTAACTTCATTGCAGTGTTAATGTAAGCCGACTTGTGACACTAATAAATAAACTTTAAACTCTTGGTCAGAGCTAAAAGGAGAATCAGCAGAGATTTATACCCACGAGGGTCAGGACGGGGGGGAGGGGGAGGGGGGGGGGGGGGGGGGGAGGGAGGGGGGGGTTCGAATTGGACAAAGGGTCGTTGCTGCCTTCTACATGCTCCTTCACATTCCCTGTCTCCAATTCCTCCTCCCCCCGCCCCCCTCCTCCCCACTCCCCTCACGCTATCTATCTCTGCAGGCGGTAAAGGTGGCAAATGGCATATTGGCTTTTATTGCGAGAGGTTTCGAGTACAGGAGCAGCGCTGTGTTGTTGCAATTATACAGGGCCTTGGTGAGGCCACACCGAGAGTATTGTGTACAGTTTTGGCCTCCTTTTCTGGGGAAGGATGTTCTTGCTCTCGAGGGAGTGCAGCGAAGGTTTACCAGGCTGATTCCGGGGATGGCGGGACTGATGTACGAGGAGAGATTGACAAGGTTAGAATTGTTTTCACTGGAGTTCAGATGAATGAGGGGAGGGATCTCATAGAGACTTATAAAATTCTAACAGGACTGGACAGGGTAGATGCAGGGAGGATGTTCCCGATGGTGGGGGGAGTCCAGAACCAGGGGTCACAGTCTGAGGATTGGGGGTAGACCATTTAGGATGGAGATGAGGAGACATTTCTTCACCCAGAGAGTGGTGAGCCTGTGGAATTCATTCCCACAGGAAGTAGTTGATGCCAAAACATTGAATGTATTGAAGAGGCGGCTGGATATAGCACTTGGGGGCGAACGGGATCCAAGGTTATGGGGAGAAAGCAGGATTAGGCTATTGAGTTGGATGATTAGCCATGATGGTGATGAATGGGCGGGAGCAGCTCGAAGGGCCGAATGGCCTCCTCCTGTTCCTATCTTCTATGTTTCTATAAATCTCTGCGAACTCCCTTTCCTCTTAGCTCTGACGAAGGGTCATCTAGACTCATTGAAACATAGAATCCCTACAGTGCAGAAGGAGACCATTCGGCCCATCGAGTCTGCACCGACCACAATCCCACCCAGGCCATATCCCCGTAACCCCACATACGTATCCCGCTAACTTACGCATCCTGGGACACTGAGGGAGAATTCAGCATCGAACCAGCACGTCTTTGGGAGGAAACCGGAGCACCCGGAGGAAACCCACGCAGACACGGGGAGAACGTGCAGACTCCGCACAGACAGTGACCCAAGCCGGGAATTGAACCCGGGTCCCTGGCGCTGTGAGGCAGCAGCGCTAACCCACTGTGCCACCCAAAAAAATGTGGACCTCTGAATCGGCAGTCGAACTCGGAGCTAAACCCCCTAATTGAAAAGACAAAATCTTATTCATCCCAGGCGGTCTCCCATCCAAGTACTAACCAGGCCTGAGTCTGTTTAGCTTCTGAGATCAGATGTTTTCAGACAAGCATGGCCGTAGGCCTTGGAACTCGACAAGTTGACCCTCTTCTCTCCCCACAGACGCTGTCAGACCTGCTGAGATTTTCCAGCATTTTCTGTTTCAGATTCCAGCATCCGCAGTTGTCATAGAAATCATAGAATCCCTACAGTGCAGAAGGAGGCCATTCGGCCCATCAAGTCTGCACCGACCACAATCCCACCCAGGCCCTACCCCCACATATTTTACCCGCTAATCCCTCTAACCTACACATCTTAGGACTCTAAGGGGCAATTTTTTAACCTGGCCAATCAACCTAACCCGCACATCTTTGGACTGTGGGAGGAAACCGGAGCACCCGGAGGAAACCCATGCAGACACGAGGAGAATGTGCAAACTCCACACAGGCAGTGACCCGAGCCGGGAATCGAACCCGGGACCCTGGAGCTGTGAAGCAGCAGTGCTAACCACTGTGCTACCGTGCCGCTTATTTTAGTTAGCACGGGTGATCACTCGGGGAGGGTCTGGTCCCCTTGTACCCCGGGCCCCGCCACCTACCCCCGCACCTTGCCCAAACACAAGCCCCGCCGACTCCCTCGTGAGTCTGAAGGCATCTGCCCCTTGGCAAGGAGGTGGCGCTCCGATGATACTGAAGGAACTAAGCACACCACAATGGCCTGACTCATCAAGTCTCACCTCAGCAGACAGTCTGCCGGGACTAAATACAGTCTTGAAACAAGAATAACGATGAGCTGTGCACTTCTGCTACACTACGCATCGGGATCACTCGCAAAGAAACGCCCCAGTCATGGCTAGCTCAAGGGAAGAATGAGTCACGGGAAAGAATTGGGGGTGGCGTCAAATGTAACACCGTGTCTCCTTGCCCGCTCTCTTCAGAAGGCGCCAACAGTTGCTGGGACGCTGTTCCACCGCAGATGGGTCACATGCTCGCCCGCCATTTTGTCCCAAGCGGCCATTACAGCTGACTCCCCAACACTTGCTACTGCCAGGTAAATGGAGGGGGGGGGGGGGGGGGGGGTGTGTGGTTCACAGCTACTGACCGCGTGAACCCCCAACGTTGAGGATGGGCGCGACAGCAAAGCCACGGTGGATGCCAGGAAGTAGAGAGGGCCAGAGGGGTGAATATGTCCCTGGATCCCTGAAGACGGCAGGACAACGGTGTGCGGGTTAGGGGGATTGGCCATGCTAAATTACTCCTTAGTGTCCAAAGATGTGCAGGTTAGGGAGATTGGCCATGCTAAATTGCCCCTTAGTGTCCAAAGATGTGCAGGTTAGGGAGATTGGCCATGCTAAATTACCCCTTAGGTGTCCAAAGATGTGCGGGTTAGGGGGATTGGCCATGCTAAATTACTCCTTAGTGTCCAAAGATGTGCGGGTTAGAGGGATTGGCCGTGCTAAATTACCCCTTAGGTGTCCAAAGATGTGCTGGTTCGGGGGATTGGCCATGCTAAATTACCCCTTAGGTGTCCAAAGATGTGCGGGTTAGGGGGATTGGCCATGCTAAATTACCCCTTAGGTGTCCAAAGATGTGCGGGTTAGGGGGATTGGTCATGCTAAATTACCCCTTAGGTGTCCAAAGATGTGCGGGTAAGGGGGATTAGCCATGTTAAATTGTCCCTTAGGTGTCCAAAGATGTGCGGGTTAGGGGGATTAGCCATGTTAAATTGTCCCTTAGGTGTCCAAAGATGTGCAGGTTAGGGGGATTGGCCGTGCTAAATTGCCCCTTAGGTGTCCAAAGATGTGCAGGTTAGGTGGATTGGCCGTGCTAAATTGTCCCTTAGTGTCAGGGGGATTAGCAGGATAGAAGTGTGGGGTTGCAGGAATAAGGCCTGGGTGGGATTGTGGGTGGTGCAGACTCGATGGGCCGAATGGCCTCCTTCTGCCCCCCAGGGATTCTATAAACAGGCTGATAAGGTGGTTACGAAAGCACTCGCCTTTATTAGCCGAGGCGCAGAATACAAAAGCAGGGAGTTACGATGGAGCTGCATAAAACACTGGTGAGGCCACAGCTCAAGTAGTGAACGCAGTTCTGGTCGCCACACTATAGGAAGGATGTGATCGCACTGGAGTGTGTGCGGGGAAGATTCACCAGGATGCTGCCTGGGCTGGAGTGTTTCAGCTGTGAAGAGAGGCTGCTGAGACTGGGGTTGTTTTCCCTGGAGCAGAGACGGCAGAGGGGGGACCGGATCGAGGGGTACAAAATTATGGGGGACAGAGATAGGGTAGATAGGAAGGAACTTTTCCCCTTAGTCGAGGGTCAGTAACCAAGGGGCAGAGATTTAAAGTCAGGGGCAGGAGATTTAGGGGGGGATTTGAGGAGAAATGTTTTCACCCAGAGGGGGTGGTGGGAATCTGGGACTCGCTGCCCCGGAAGGGTGGGGGAGGCGGGAACCCTCCCAACATCGAGATGAGCGCTGGAAACGCCACAGCGTACAAAGCTACAGAGCAAGTGCTGGAATAAAAAGTGGGGCACAGGAGGGAATGGGAATATACTCGAGAGCCAGCAAAGGATGGGCTGAATGGCCTCCTTCTGTGGAACCAATGATTACCACCATCGCCTCCAGGTTCCCTTCCAGACCCCAACTTAGAAATACGTCAACTATTCCTTCACTGTCACTGGTATTCATTGAATGGCATCGACCATCACGGAATCCCCACCCCCCACTATCAACATCCTGGGGGTCACCATTGACCAGAAACTGAGCTGGACCCAGCCATATAAATACTGTGGCTCCCAGAGCAGGTCAGAGGCTGGGAATCCTGCGGCGAGTAACTCACCTCCTGACTCCCCCAAAGCCTGTCCACCATCTACACGGCACAAGTCAGGAGTGCGATGGAACACTCTCCACTTGCCTGGATGAGTGCGGCTCCAACAACAATCTCCACTTGCCTGGATGAGTGCGGCTCCAACAACAATCTCCACTTGCCTGGATGAGTGCGGCTCCAACAACAATCTCCACTTGCCTGGATGAGTGCGGCTCCCAACAACAATCTCCACTTGCCTGGATGAGTGCGGCTCCAACAACACTCTCCACTTGCCTGGATGAGTGCGGCTCCAACAACAATCTCCACTTGCCTGGATGAGTGCGGCTCCCAACAACAATCTCCACTTGCCTGGATGAGTGCGACTCCCAACAACAATCTCCACTTGCCTGGATGAGTGCGGCTCCAACAACAATCTCCACTTGCCTGGATGAGTGCGGCTCCAACAACAATCTCCACTTGCCTGGATGAGTGCGGCTCCAACAACAATCTCCACTTGCCTGGATGAGTGCGGCTCCAACAACAATCTCCACTTGCCTGGATGAGTGCGGCTCCAACAACAATCTCCACTTGCCTGGATGAGTGCGGCTCCAACAACAATCTCCACTTGCCTGGATGAGAGCGTCTCCAACAACAATCTCCACTTGCCTGGATGAGTGCGGCTCCAACAACAATCTCCACTTGCCTGGATGAGTGCGGCTCCAACAACACTCGAGAAGCTCGACACCATCCAGGACAAAGCAGCCCTGCTCGATCGACACGCTAACCACAAACACTCACTCCCTCCACCACCGACACAGCCGTGTGAACCATCTACAAGATGCCCCGCAGCGACTCGCCAAGGCTCCTTCAACAGCACCTTCCAAACCCGCCACTTCTACCATCTAGAAGGACAAGGGGAGGGGCAGCAGACACATGGGGAACACCCACCACCTGCAAGTTCCCCCTCCGAGCCACTCACCATCCCGACTTGGAAATATATCGGCCGTTCCTTCACTGTGGCTCGGGTCAAAATCCCGGAACTCTCTCCCTAACAGCACTGTGGGTGTACCTACCCCACACACGGGGACTGACTGATGTCCAATAACAATCCCGGAACTACCTCCCTAACAGCACTGTGGGTGTACCTACCCCACACACGGGGACTGACTGATGTCCAATATCAATCCTGGAACTCCCTCCCTAACAGCACTGTGGGTGTACCTACCCCACACACGGGGACTGACTGATGTCCAATAACAATCCTGGAACTCCCTCCCTAACAGCACTGTGGGTGTACCTACCCCACACACGGGGACTGACTGATGTCCAATAACAATCCTGGAACTCCCTCCCGAACAGCGCTGTGGGTGTACCTACCCCACACACGGGGACTGACTGATGTCCAATAACAATCCCGGAACTCCCTCCCTAACAGCACTGTGGGTGTACCTACTCCACACACGGGGACTGACTGATGTCCAATAACAATCCTGGAGTTCCCTCCCTAACAGTACTGTGGGTGTACCTACCCCACACACGGGGACTGACTGATGTCCAATAACAATCCTGGAACCCCCTCCCTAACAGCACTGTGGGTGTACCTACCCCACACACGGGGACTGACTGATGTCCAATAACAATCCCGGAACTCCCTCCCTAACAGCACTGTGGGTGTACCTACCCCACACACACAGGGATTGCAGCGGGTTCAAGATGGCGGCTCACCCACCATCTTCTCGAGGGACAATTAGAACAAAGAAAGTTACAGCACAGGAAGAGGCCCTTCGGCCCTCCAAGCCTGTGCCAACCATGCTGCCCGATTGAACTAAAACCCCCTACCCTTCCGGGGACCATATCCCTCTAAAGAAAGGGGTTAGGAATTAGGGATCGGTAGCAAACGCTGGGCCCGGCCAGCGACACCCCACCTCGCGAGAACGAAATATTGGATCAGGTTCGTTGCAGGGACATTGGAAAATCTTGCGGGGAGAGGGCGTGACAGCAACGCTGCTTATTCCTCGGGGGGTGGTTGGGGGGAGGAACGAGAGCCGGGGTTCTGGCTGGGGAACAGGATAAACAAGGAGTCACCCCGGCTGGTGCACCCACTGGCCAGCTGGCGAGAGACGACACACCCTTCTGAACGAGGGACAACTCATCGAGAAGGATTTAACTGAACGGGAGAAGAAGAAGCTTACCAAGTGAGTTGATGTCGAGGTTCGCCCTGAAGATGACGACATACTGCTGCTCTGTTGGGTGGACGCAGTGCTGGAAGAGCAAAACAGGAGATAAATTACATCCCAACAGTCGGAGAGCCGGGGGAACGACAGCGCGGGTCTGCCCCAGTCCCGTCCGGGGAGGAATTTCAGCGCTGCATCACTGCAGTGCGCAACCGAGTATTCCTTCCCCATGGGCGACGGATCAACCCTCCCGCTACTCAAAATGGGCGGCACGGTGGGATAGCGTCACTGCCTCACGGCGCCAGGGACCCGGGTTCGATTCCCGGCTTGGGTCACTGTCTGTGCGGAGTCTGCATGGGATTTCCTCCGGGTGCCCCGGTTTCCTCTGGAAGATGTGTAAATTAGGTGGATTAGCCATGCTAAATTGCTCCTTAGTGTCAGGGAGACTAGCAGGGTAAATACGTGGGGTTTACAGGGATAAAACCCGGGGGGGATTGGCCATGCTAAATTGTCCCTTAGTGTCCAAAGATGTGCAGGTTAGGGGGATTGGCCATGCTAAATTGTCCCTTAGTGTCCAAAGATGTGTAGGTTAGGTGGATTGGCCATGCTAAATTGTCCCTTAGTGTCCAAAGATGTGCAGGTTAGGGGGATTGGCCATGCTAAATTGTCCCTTAGGGTCCAAAGATGTGCGGGTTAGGGGGATTGGCCATGCTAAATTGCCCCTTAGTGTCCAAGGTTGTGCAGGTTAGGGGGATTGGCCATGCTAAATTGCCCCTTAGTGTCCAAGGTTGTGCAGGTTACGTGGATTGGCCATGCTAAATTGTCCCTTAGTGTCCAAAGATGTGTAGGTTAGGTGGATTGGCCGTGCTAAATTGTCCCTTAGGGCCCAAAGATGTGCGGGTTAGGGGGATTGGCCATGCTAAATTGCCCCTTAGTGTCCAAGGTTGTGCAGGTTAGGGGGATTGGCCATGCTAAATTGCCCCTTAGTGTCCAAGGTTGTGCAGGTTACGTGGATTGGCCATGCTAAATTGTCCCTTAGTGTCCAAAGATGTGTAGGTTAGGTGGATTGGCCGTGCTAAATTGTCCCTTAGGGTCCAAAGATGTGCGGATAAGGTGGATTGGCCGTGCTAAATTGTCCCTTAGGGTCCAAAGATGTGTAGGTTAGGTGGATTGGCCATGGGATGGCACAGTGGGTTAGCACTGCTGCCTCACAGCGCCAGGGACCCGGGTTTGATTCCCGGCTCGGGTCACTGTCTGTGCGGAGTCTGCACGTTCTCCCCGTGTCTGCGTGGGTTTCCTCCCATGCTCCAAAGGTGTGCAGATTAAGTGAATCAGCCAAGCTAAATGTGTGGGGTTAGAGGCATAGAGCGGGGGGTGGGAAGAGAGTCTGGATGAGACGCTCTGTTGGAGAGTTAGAGCAGACTCGATGGGCCGAATGGCCTCTGTCGGGATTCGATGATGCTGAAACGGGGCTGACGGGAGCTGTAGACTGCAGCGTGCGCTGTGGTACCCGGATAACCCAGGGGAAATAGATCCCTGGCCCCCCCTCAGCGGGCTACTGAGATACTCCCGATGAGCCTGCGCGCAGGCTGCGATCACAGTGCAAGGCGATGAGGGCGATTCGAACCGGGGCAACTCGGGGTGAAGGGACGGGTCCTGGGAGCTGGCGGGGTGAGGAGTTGGCAGGCTGGCAGGGTGAGGGGGGCTGGTGGGGCGAAGAGCTGGCGGGGCGAAGGGGCAGGCAGGCAACTTACCTGCTCTGCTGCGGGGTGGTGGTGGTGTTGGGTAGCTCCTCCGTGTGGGTGAGGCTAACCAGGCCTGCCGGGTGCGAGCCACTAGACGTCAAGAGGGAGGAGGCGGAGACGGCGTTGGAGAGCGACACCATGCTCGGCACTGTGGGGGAATCCGACTTCACGGCAGAGCCCGTCCCGGTCGCGGCTGCACCAAAACAGAAAGAAACAGGAGACTTGGCAGGGTGGGCCGAGAGAGAGGAGGGCTCCGTGTGCCCTCTCCATTATCTGCCCTGCCACCTGGGCAGCGAGTCCCGCATTCTACCCCCGCTCCCCCCATGGGAGCAAGTCCCACATTCTCCCCCTGCTCCCCCCGTGGGAGCGAGTCCCACATTCTCCCCCACTCCCCCCGTTGGAGCGAGTCTCACATTCTCCCCCACTCCCCCCGTCGGAGCGAGTCTCACATTCTCCCCCACTCCCCCCGTCGGAGCGAGTCTCACATTCTCCCCCACTCCCCCCGTGGGAGCGAGTCTCACATTCTCCCCCACTCCCCCGTGGGAGCGAGTCCCACATTCTCCCCCAACTCCCCGTGGGAGTGAGTCCCACATTCTCCCCCACTCCCCCCGTGGGAGCGAGTCTCACATTCTCCCCCACTCCCCCCGTGGGAGCGAGTCCCACATTCTCCCCCAACTCCCCGTGGGAGCGAGTCCCACATTCTCCCCCACTCCCCCCGTGGGAGCGAGTCCCATATTCTCCCCCACTCCCCCCGTCGGAGCGAGTCTCACATTCTCCCCCACTCCCCCCGTGGGAGCGAGTCCCACATTCTCCCCCACTCCCTCCGCGGGAGTGAGTCCCACATTCTCCCCCACTCCCCCGTGGGAGCGAGTCCCACATTCTCCCCCACTCCCCCCGTGGGAGCGAGTCTCACATTCTCCCCCACGCCCCCCATGGGAACGAGTCCCATATTCTCCCCCACTCCCCCCGTGGGAGCGAGTCCCACATTCTCCCCCACTCCCCCGTGGGAGCGAGTCCCACATTCTCCCCCACTCCCCCGTCGGAGCGAGTCCCACATTCTCCCCCACTCCCCCGTGGGAGCGAGTCCCACATTCTCCCCCACGGGAGCGAGTCCCACATTCTCCCCCCACTCCCCCCGTGGGAGTGAGTCCCACATTCTCCCCCACTCCCCCCGTGGGAACGAGTCCCACATTCTCCCCACTCCCCCCGTGGGAGCGAGTCCCACATTCTCCCCCACTCCCCCCGTGGGAGCGAGTCTCACATTCTCCCCCACGCCCCCCATGGGAACGAGTCCCATATTCTCCCCCACTCCCCCCGTGGGAGCGAGTCCCACATTCTCCCCCACTCCCCCGTGGGAGCGAGTCCCACATTCTCCCCCACTCCCCCGTCGGAGCGAGTCCCACATTCTCCCCCACTCCCCCGTGGGAGCGAGTCCCACATTCTCCCCCACGGGAGCGAGTCCCACATTCTCCCCCCACTCCCCCCGTGGGAGTGAGTCCCACATTCTCCCCCACTCCCCCCGTGGGAACGAGTCCCACATTCTCCCCCAACTCCCCGTGGGAGCGAGTCCCACATTCTCCCCCACTCCCCCCGTGGGAGCGAGTCCCATATTCTCCCCCACTCCCCCCGTCGGAGCGAGTCTCACATTCTCCCCCACTCCCCCCGTGGGAGCGAGTCCCACATTCTCCCCCACTCCCTCCGCGGGAGTGAGTCCCACATTCTCCCCCACTCCCCCGTGGGAGCGAGTCCCACATTCTCCCCCACTCCCCCCGTGGGAGCGAGTCTCACATTCTCCCCCACGCCCCCCATGGGAACGAGTCCCATATTCTCCCCCACTCCCCCCGTGGGAGCGAGTCCCACATTCTCCCCCACTCCCCCGTGGGAGCGAGTCCCACATTCTCCCCCACTCCCCCGTCGGAGCGAGTCCCACATTCTCCCCCACTCCCCCGTGGGAGCGAGTCCCACATTCTCCCCCACGGGAGCGAGTCCCACATTCTCCCCCCACTCCCCCCGTGGGAGTGAGTCCCACATTCTCCCCCACTCCCCCCGTGGGAACGAGTCCCACATTCTCCCCACTCCCCCCGTGGGAGCGAGTCCCACATTCTCCCCCACTCCCCCCGTGGGAGCGAGTCTCACATTCTCCCCCACGCCCCCCATGGGAACGAGTCCCATATTCTCCCCCACTCCCCCCGTGGGAGCGAGTCCCACATTCTCCCCCACTCCCCCGTGGGAGCGAGTCCCACATTCTCCCCCACTCCCCCGTCGGAGCGAGTCCCACATTCTCCCCCACTCCCCCGTGGGAGCGAGTCCCACATTCTCCCCCACGGGAGCGAGTCCCACATTCTCCCCCCACTCCCCCCGTGGGAGTGAGTCCCACATTCTCCCCCACTCCCCCCGTGGGAACGAGTCCCACATTCTCCCCACTCCCCCCGTGGGAGTGAGTCCCACATTCTCCCCCACGGGAGCGAGTCCCACATTCTCCCCCACTCCCCCCGTGGGAGCGAGTCCCACATTCTCCCCCCACTCCCCCCCCCCCGTGGGAGCGAGTCCCACATTCTCCTCCACTCCCCCCCCCCGTGGGAGCGAGTCCCACATTCTCCCCCACTCCCCCCGTGGGAGCGAGTCCCACATTCTCCCCCACTCCCCCCGTGGGAGCGAGTCCCACATTCTCCCCCCACGGGAGTGAGTCCCACATTCACCCCCACTCCCCCCGTGGGAGCGAGTCCCGCATTCTCTCCCCCCGCGGAGAGCGAGTTCCACATACTCAGGTGAACAGCTCCTTCCTTACCCGCTTTGACCAAGCCCCGATTTTACACACCTCAACTTAAATTTATCCAAATCTGGAAAGGACACCTCCCCTTTCACCCCCACCCCCCACCCCAGTGTCTCGCCCACCCACCCCTTCCCCCACTCCCGGCACCCTTTTTGCAAAGTTCGACTCACTTTCGATGGACTGAGACGTCTGTATCGTGCTGAAGCCGTTCTGAAAGAGAAATCAGGCGTCAGAGGGCGAGATACGACGCAGGAGAGAACGATCGCAACGCTTCAGTTGGGAAACTGGTGGTGGGGCGGGGGGGTGGGGGGGAAGAGACGATTCTTGGTGGTGCGAAGCTGGGTAGAATAACTGTCAATTGGTCTTTTTAAAATGCTCGGGGGGAAGAATTGCGCGCGGTTCCTTTAAAAAAAGTGGTGCTTTTTCTGCGCTTAGTTTAAAAAAAAACAAGTACACAGAGAGCCCAGACTGAAACATTTTTATCGAACGGCCAAGCGACAATTTTTAACAGACTTTTGAATTTAGCCAATCAGTTTGAACCAGGCACTTAGATACCAAGAACCTATTAAATTTAAATCTGATGGTTTTGACCACCTCAGACCAATCCTACTGTGGGAAATATCGATAGGTCATCACAGGTATAAGAGAAGGCGGCTTTGGGAGGAAGAGGGGAGAGCAACTGCCACAGCTCAAAGCAGCGGGTTTTGACAACCTCGGACCTAGCCTATTGCGGGAAATACTGATGCGTCATCACGGGTATAAGAGAAGGGGACAGTGGGACAAAAAGGAGAGAGCAACTGCCACAGCTCACAGCACCATCCAGATAGCAAAAGGTACCAAAGAGGAAAGAGGTTCTGGACAGAAGAATCAACAGAGGGGGCCCAGAATATTCCGGAAGTGACAAAACCTGGTTGTAATTTAGAGAGTGACTAAATTCTATTTTTGTTCACGAGTGGGGCTCGTGCTTATTGGAACAGCATTCCATTAAGATCTTGTTTTATTCGGGAATAGTTAACATGGGGCAGCATGCTGGCACAGTGGGTTAGCACTGCTCTCTCTCAGCGCCAGGGACCTGGGTTCGATTCCTGGCTTGGGTCACCGTCTGTGCGGAGTCTGCATGTTCTCCGCACATTCTCCCTGTATCTGCGTGGGTTTCCTCCGGGTGCTCCGGTTTCCTCCCACAGTCCGAAAGACGTGCTGGTTAGGGTGCGTTGGCCGTGCTAAATTCTCCCTCAGTGTTACCCGAACAGGAGTGTGGCGACTGGGGGATTGTCACAGTAGCTTCATTGCGGTGTTAATGGAAGCCCGACTTGAGATGAATAAACTTTACTTTTTAATAGTTAGAAGGGATTTATTCAGTTAGTTAATAGTTTAATTAATTTGTTCACTGTTAATTAGATAAATAAATTATTAGGTGTTGATTTTAGAGCGTCAAGGATTTATTTTGTATTTAACCACTAGGTGTCGCTGAAGAGCACACCACGTCGCACACACTTTGCACAGATTATAGGGCGAGGTACTCCTTTTGGGGGTTAGTTCTCAGAGGGGGGATCCGATTTATGACAGGGGGCCTGACGGCAGGGGGGGGGGTGAAGAAAAGGGGAGCGCGAGGTTGGGGGAAATTCTTACCTTGGCCTGCGTCAGGTCTTTCTGAGGGGAGGAAGAGAGCGAGTTGGAATAGGATGCCCGTTGGTTGGCGGTCTGATCGTACTGCGTTCCCGGGGCGCCGCTCTGGCCGGCGAAGGCGGACGTCGTGATGGTGCTGGGCTGGTAGCCGGAGTCCTGACTCTGATTGGAGGAGATGGTCGATGACGTCTCGCTGGAAGAGAATGGGGGGGGGGCAATGAGAAAGCGGTGCCCAGTGAGCACGGCGAATAGCGGTGATGTACTGGGCGTTGGAAGACACAGAAGGACGGATTAGAAGGATGGGGTGATGGGGTGGGGGAGAGAAGAGGGCTCATGCGGAGCAGAACCACTAGCACAGGAGTAGAGGGGCCGAACAGCCTGCTTCTGCGTGGGTAATTGTGTTATAGTAACCAGAACACACAGGGCAGCATGGTGAGGTGGTGACGGCCTAGTGGTATTATCGCTAGACTATTAATCCAGAAACTCAGCTAACGTCCTGGGTGACCCGGGTTCGAATCCCGCCACGGCAGACGGTGGAATTTGAATTCAATTAAAAAATATCTGGAATTAAGAATCTACTGATGACCCATTGTGGGGAAAACCCATCTGGTTCCCTTTAGGGAAGGAAATCTGCCATCCTTACCCCGGTCTGGCCTACATGTGACTCCAGAGCCACAGCAATGTGGTTGACTCTCAACTGCCCTCCAAGGGGCAATAAAGGGATGGGCAATAAATGCTGGCCCAGCCAGCGACACCCATGTCCCATGAGTGGGTTAGAAAAGGACTGCTGAGTCACGGTGCCAGGGACACGGGTTCGAATCCCGGCTTGGGTCACTGTCTGCACATTCTCCCCATGTCTGCGTGGGTTTCCTCCGGGTGCCCCAGTTTCCTCCCACAGTCCAAAAGATATGAAGGTTAGCTGGATTGGCCATGCTAAATTGTCCTTAGTGTCCCAAAATGCGCGGGTTCGGTGGATTGGCCATGCTAAATTGCCCCTTAGTGTCCAAAGACGTGTAGGTTAGGTGGATTGGCCATGCTAAATTGCCCCTTAGTGTCCAAAGACGTGTAGGTTAGGTGGATTGGCCATGCTAAATTGCCCCTTAGTGTCCAAAGACGTGTAGGTTAGGTGGATTGGCCATGCTAAATTGCCCCTTAGTGTCCAAAGATGTGCAGGTTAGGTGGATTGGCCGTGCTAAATTGCCCCTTAGTGTCCAAAGACGTGTAGGTTAGGTGGATTGGCCATGCTAAATTGCCCCTTAGTGTCCAAAGACGTGTAGGTTAGGTGGATTGGCCATGCTAAATTGCCCCTTAGTGTCCAAAGATGTGCAGGTTAGGTGGATTGGCCATGCTAAATTGCCCCTTAGTGTCCAAAGATGTGCAGGTTGGGTGGATTGGCCATGCTAAATTGCCCCTTAGTGTCCAAAGATGTGTAGGTTGGGTGGATTGGCCATGCTAAATTGCCCCTTAGTGTCCAAAGATGTGTAGGTTGGGTGGATTGGCCATGCTAAATTGCCCCTTAGTGTCCAAAGACGTGTAGGTTGGGTGGATTGGCCATGCTAAATTGCCCCTTAGTGTCCAAAGATGTGTAGGTTGGGTGGATTGGCCATGCTAAATTGCCCCTTAGTGTCCAAAGATGTGCAGGTTGGGTGGATTGGCCATGCTAAATTGCCCCTTAGTGTCCAAAGATGTGCAGGTTAGGTGAATTGGCCATGCTAAATTCATAGAACCCTTACAGTGCAGGAGGCCATTTGACTCATCGAGCCTACATTGACAACAATCCCACCCTATCCCCGTAACCTCACGTATTTACCCCGTTAATCCCCCTGATACGATGATGGTCATTGAAGCAGCAGCTGAAGATGGCTGGGACACTAACCCTGAGGGACTCCGACAGAGACGTCCTGGGAAGGAGGGGGAGGGGAACTTTAAGCAGAGACGGGGCTTACCTTACAGCGCTGGTGTAGAGGCTGCTCTGGGGCTGGCTTGCCGGCACGGTGGTGGTCGGCGTGGCCTCGTACTCGGACAGAATGGGCTCCGACCCAAACTGCAGGGCCCCGAACTGCAGGTTTAAGCCGGCGATGTCTGCCGACGCGGGCATCTCCACGGCCGAAGATGGGATCTGCGGGAAGAGAGAGGCTCAATCGCAGTGGGCTAACGTTTGGTCCCGAGTACCCAGGCCCGCGCTGAGGCCCACACAGCTCCGGGATGGCACAAAGTACCTCCGTTTGTGCACAGCAAGATCCCAACGGTACCCAACGGAGCGGAGGAGGCTGAGGGGAGACTTAATAGAGGTTTATAAAATGAAGAAGGGGATAGATAGAGTGAACGTTCAAAGACTATTTCCTCGGGTGGATGGAGCTATTACAAGGGGGCATAACTATGGGGTTCATGGTGGGAGATATAGGAAGGATATCAGAGGTAGGTTCTTTACGCAGAGAGCGGTTGGGGTGTGAAATGGACTGCCTGCAGTGATAGTGGAGTCAGACACTTTAGGAACATGTAAGCGGTTATTGGATAGGCACATGGAGCACACCAGGATGATAGGGAGTGGGATAGCTTGATCTTGGTTTCAGATAAAGCTCGGCACAACATCGTGGGCCGAAGGGCCTGTTCTGTGCTGTGCTGTTCTATGTTCTGTGTACTCGCCGTTGCGTTCCCATTGACGTCAAGGGATAAATGTTGGCTTCCCCGGACCTTGAGGGCAAGATCTCGCCTGCCAGCGCATCCTCTGGAGGCCCTTAACCCTGCCAGTGCCAACCTGGCTTTGGCACCTCCGCAGGGGGTAGGTAGGCCTTAAGCCTACACTGGGGCCTACCTACCAGAATACTGAGGGAGGCAAGGGTGGGAATTGCCGGGGCCTTGACAGAAATCTGTGTCTCCTCATTGGCGACAGGTAAAGTTACAGAGGGCTGGAGAATGTTGTTCCTTTGTTTAAGAAGTGCAGCGAGAATAATCCAAATAGTTAGAGGCCAATGAGCCTTACGTCAGTGGTAGGGAAATTGGAAAAGATTCTCAGGGACAGGATTTACTCACATTTGGAAACAAATGGACATATTAGTGAGAGACAGCATGGTTTTGCGAAGGGGAGGTTGTGTCTCACTAACTTGATCTGTTTTCCGAGGAAGTGGTGAGAGGTGAGGGAAAGGCAGTGGATGTTGTCTACATGGATTTCAGTGAAGTCTTTGACAAGGTCCCTCATGACAGACTGATAGGAAAGGTGATGTCGCACGGGATCAGAGGGCGGCACGGTAGCACAGTGGGGTTAGCACTGCTGCTTCACAGCTCCAGGGTCCCGGGTTCGATTCCCGGCTCGGGTCACTGTCTGTGTGGAGTTTGCACATTCTCCTCGTGTCTGCGTGGGTTTCCTCTGGGTGCTCCGGTTTCCTCCCGCAGTCCAAAGATGTGCGGGTTAGGTTGATTGGCCAGGTTAAAAATTGCCCCTTAGAGTCCTGGGATGCGTAGGTTAGAGGGATTAGCGGGTAAATATGTGGGGGTACGGCCTGGGTGGGATTGTGGTCGGTGCAGACTCGATGGGCCGAATGGCCTCCTTCTGCACTGTAGGGTTTCTATGATTTCTATGAGCTGGCAAGATGGGTACAGAACTGTCTTGGGCATTGAAAGAAGTTTAACAACACCAGGTTAAAGTCCAACAGGTTTATTTAGTAGCAAAAGCCACACAAGCTTTCGGAGCTCTAAGCCCCTTCTTCAGGTGAGTGGGAATTCTGTTCATAAACAGGGCATATAAAGACACAGACTCAATTTACATGAATAATGGTTGGAATGCGAATCCTTACAAGTAATCAAGTCTTTAAGATACAAACAACGTGATTGTTTTGTTTCTTAAAGACTTGATTACCTGTAAGGATTCGCATTCCAACCATTATTCATGTAAATTGAGTTTGTGTCTTTATATGCCCTGTTTATGAACAGAATTCCCACTCACCTGAAGAAGGGGCTTGGAGCTCCGAAAGCTTGTGTGGCTTTTGCTACCAAATAAACCTGTTGGACTTTAACCTGGTGTTGTTAAACTTCTTACTGTGTTTACCCCAGTCCAACGCCGGCATCTCCACATCTTGGGCATTGAAGACAGAGGGTAGCAGTAGAGGGCTGCTTTTCTGAATGGAGGGCTGTGACTACTGGCGTTCCTCAGGGGTCAGTGCTGGGACCTTTGCTGTTTGTGATATAAACGATTTGGAGGAAAATGTAACTGGTTTGATTCGTAAGTTCGCAGACGACACAAAAATTGGAGGAGTTGCGGACAGTGAAGAGGATTGTCAGAGAATACAGCAAGATATAGACCGGTTGGAGACTTGGGCGGAGAAACGGCAGATGGAGTTTAATGCAGACAAGTGTGAAGTAATGCATTTTGGAAGGTCCAATGCATGTAGGAATTGTACAGTAAATGGTAGAACCCTTAGGAGTATTGACAGGCAGAGGGATCTGGTCGTACATGTCCACTGAAAGTGACAACGCAGGTGGATAAGGTAGTCAGGAAGGCATGCGGCATGCTTGCCTTCATCGGCCGGGGTTTTGAGTATAAAACTTTGCAGCTTTATAGAACCTTAGTTAGGCCTCATTGTGTACAATTCTGGTCACCACACTACCAGAAGGATGTGGAAGCTTTGGAGAGGGTACAGAAGAGGTTTGCCAGGATGTTGCCTGGTCTGCAGGGTATCAGCTATGAGGAGAGGTTGGAGAAACTCACTGGAACGACAGAGGTTGAGGGGAGACCTGATAGAAGTCTACAAGATTATGAGGGGCGTGGACAGAGTGGAGAGTCAGAAGCTGTTTTCCCCCAGGGTGGAGGAGTCAATTACTAGGGGGCACAGGTTTAAGGCGCGTGGGGAAAAGTTTAGAGGAGATGTGCGAGGTAAGTTTTGTTACACAGAGGGTGTTGAATGTCTGGAACGCGCTGCCCGAGGGAGGTGGTGGGAGCAGGTACGATTGCGGCATTTAAGGGGCAACTAGACGAATACATGAATAGGATGGGAATGGAAGGATACGGACTCTAAGTGCGTACGGTTTTAGTTTAGGCAGCAGCATGATCGGCGCAGGAGGGCCGAAGGGCCTGTTCCTGTGCTGTACTTTTCTTTGTTCTTTGTTCACTGGCCAGAACGCTGACACACCGAGCTCACTGGCCCGCCACCTCCCCCTCATCCCAACGGGGCTAGGAAACACTCAACCGTGCAGGATTTTGCGCCCTCTCCCTTTCCTCCCCCGTGCTGGTGGCAGGAGGCGCCATGCTAACCCCTCCCTCTGCGCGTCCTCCCCACCGCTGGGCCGCCACACTCACCTTGGAAGAGATGGACGCCTTCTTCTTCTGGGGCTTCAGCTTTTGCTGGGCGGGCTGGGGGCTGGAGGACTGGTTCTCCGAGGGGCCGGGCGAGGCCTGGGCGGCCCCCGGCTTGCTCTGCAGCGGGGAGCTGGGCGCCGCCGTCGGCTGCTTGGTGGGGATGAAGACTTCCATCATGGTGCAGTTGGAGTAGGGTTGCCGCTGGCCAAAGGGGCTGTGAACGGACGATTCTGTTTGGCTTTTCAACTCTGGACGGGCAGAGAAAGGAGGGAGGGGGAGAGAGAGAGAGACGCCAGTCAGCAGCTGTCGATAGGCTTCACGCTTAACACCTCGAGCTGCCACACTCGCACGACAATCCGGCGCCACGCTCGATGGAACAACTGGATTGAATTGTGCGTGCCAGTCGCTGGATGGCGCTCTAACCCCACAGTCAGAGGGGAGGGAGTGTGTCAAAGGGACGCACATGGACAAGCATCTCAGCAGGGTGGAGGCCCATTCGGGAATCAAGGCTAATGGGGAGAAGGCGGGATAAGAGGATTACCACTTCAGATTGGTTGCGATCTCACTGAATGGCGGAACAGACTAGATAGGCTGAAGGGCCTACTTCTGCTCCGATGTCTTGAGACATTGCTGCCGAGTGATTCCACAGATGTCACTCCCCACACCCTTCCTCCTCATCTCCTCCAACCCCACCCCGTATCCCGACACTCTCACTCCCCCCTCCTTTTCCCCCGTATTCCGAAAAAAATTCCAGTTTTTTCACTGTCGTGACTCTATGCTAATATTTATGGTCAGTCCATCACGGAAACCAGCCTCCCATCCATTGACTCTGTCGACACTTCCCGCTGCCTCGGGGAAAAGCAGCCAGCATAATCAAGGACCCCCACGCACCCCGGACATTCTCTCTTCCACCTTCTTCCGTCGGGAAAAAGATACAAAAGTCTGAGGTCACGTACCGACCGACTCAAGAACAGCTTCTTCCCTGCTGCTGTCAGACTTTTGAATGGACCTACCTCGCGTTAAGTTGATCTTTCTCTACACCCTCGCTATGACTGTAACACTACATTCTGCACTCTCTCCTTTCCTTCTCCCCTATGTACTCTATGAACGGTATGTTTTGTCTGTATAGCATGCAAGAAACACTAGCTTTCACTGTTCCCCAATACATGTGACAATAATAGATCAAATATTAAGTTGATCTTTCTCTACAACCTAGCAGGTCTAAATTCGGCATGTCCGCTATGACTCTCACCAACTTTTACAGATGCACCATAGAAAGCATTCTTTCTGGTTGTATCACAGCTCGGTCTGGGCTCCTGCTCTGCCCAAGACCGCAAGGATCCACAAAAGGTCATGAACGTAGCCCAATCCATCACGCAAACCAGCCTCCCATCCATTGACTCTGTCTACACTTCCTGCTGCCTCGGGGAAAAGCGGCCGGCATAATCAAGGGCCCCCCCACACACCCCGGATATTCTCTCTTCCACCTTCTTCCATCGGGAAAAAGATACAAAAGTCTGAGGTCACGTACCGACCGACTCAAGAACAGCTTCTTCCCTGCTGCTGTCAGACTTTTGAATGGACCTACCTGGCACTAAGTTGATCTTTCTCTACACACTAGCTATGACTGTAACACTACATTCTGCATCCTCTCCTTTCCTTCTCTATGAACGGTATGCTTTGTATAGCGCGCAAGAAACAATACTTTTCACTGTATCCCAACACGTGACAATAATAAAGCAAATCGATATCTCCCCGCTCTGTCCAATCAAGCGACCCCCTTACCAAAATGGCCAAGCGCGGAGGGTTGTGACGTGGGCCCCAACTCCCAGGAGGCCGCGGTGTTACTGGTGGGTTGCGTGTGCTGGGCCGCCAACTGTGCCAGGGCCTGGGCCGTCTTCAGCTGCTCCAGCAGCTGTGAGCCCGCGGTGCTGCCACCCTTCTGCTCACCCACGTCGCCAAAGCTCTTACTCAGCATGGTAACCTGCGGGCAAGAGAGATCGAGATTTAAAACATCCATATATTTTTGTCCAATACCCGGAGAGAGAGGTACAGACTGGGATCTAATCGAGGGGTTCGGGGTGGTTTATATATAGAATAACAGATACCCGGGAGTGAGTTACAGACTGGGATCTAATCGAGGGGTTCGGGGTGGTTTATATATAGAATAACAGATACCCGGGAGTGAGTTACAGACTGGGATCTAATCGAGGGGTTCGGGGTGGTTTATATATAGAATAACAGATACCCGGGAGTGAGTTACAGACTGGGATCAAATCGAGGGGTTCGGGGTGGTTTATATATAGAATAACAGATACCCGGGAGTGAGTTACAGACTGGGATCTAATCGAGGGGTTCGGGGTGGTTTATATATAGAATAACAGATACCCGGGAGTGAGTTACAGACTGGGATCTAATCGAGGGGTTCGGGGTGGTTTATATATAGAATAACAGATACCCGGGAGTGAGTTACAGACTGGGATCTAATCGAGGGGTTCGGGGTGGTTTATATATAGAATAACAGAGACCCGGGAGTGAGTTACAGACTGGGATCTAATCGAGGGGTTCGGGGTGGTTTATATATAGAATAACAGATACCCGGGAGTGAGTTACAGACTGGGATCTAATCGAGGGGTTCGGGGTGGTTTATATATAGAATAACAGAGACCCGGGAGTGAGTTACAGACCGGAATCTAATCGAGGGGTTCGGGGTGGTTTATATATAGAATAACAGAGACCCGGGAGTGAGTTACAGACCGGAATCTAATCGAGGGGTTCGGGGTGGTTTATATATAGAATAACAGATACCCGGGAGTGAGTGACAGACTGGAATCTAATCGAGGGGCTTCGGAGTGGTTTATATATAGAATAACAGATACCCGGGAGTGAGTTACAGACTGGGATCTAATCGAGGGGTTCGGGGTGGTTTATATATAGAATAACAGATACCCGGGAGTGAGTTACAGACTGGAATCTAATCGAGGGGTTCGGGGTGGTTTATATATAGAATAACAGATACCCGGGAGTGAGTTACAGACTGGAATCTAATCGAATGGCTCAGGGTGGTTTATATATAGAATAACAGATACCCGGGAATGAGTTACAGACTGGAATCTAATCGAGGGGTTCGGCGTGGTTTATATATAGAATAACAGATACCCGGGAGTGAGTTACAGACTGGAATCTAATCGAGGGGTTCGGGGTGGTTTATATATAGAATAACAGATACCCGGGAGTGAGTTATAGACTGGAATCTAATCGAGGGGTTCGGGGTGGTTGAAATATAGAACAGATACCCGGGAGTGAGTTACAGACTGGGATCGAATCGAGGGGTCGGGATGGTTTATATATAGAATAACAGATACCCGGGAGTGAGTTACAGACTGGAATCTAATCGAGGGGTTCAGGGGGGGGTTTATATATAGAATAACAGATACCCGGGAGTGAGTTACAGACTGGGATCTAATCGAGGGGTTCGGCGTGGTTTATATATAGAATAACACATACCCGGGAGTGAGTTACAGACTGGAATCTAATCGAGGGGTTCGGGGTGTTTTATATATAGAATAACACCTACCCGGGAGTGAGTTACAGACTGGAATCTAATCGAGGGGTTCGGGGTGGTTTATATATAGAATAACAGATACCCGGGAGTGAGTTACAGACTGGAATCTAATCGAGGGGTTCGGGGTGGTTTATATACAGAATAACAGATACCCGGGAGTGAGTTACAGACTGGAATCTAATCATGGGGTTGGGGGTGGTTTATATATAGAATAACAGATACCCGGGAGTGAGTTACAGACTGGAATCTAATCGAGGGGTTCGGGGTGGTTTATATATAGAATAACAGATACCCGGGAGTGAGTTACAGACTGGGATCTAATCGAGGGGTTCGGGGTGGTTTATATATAGAATAACAGATACCCGGGAGTGAGTTATAGACTGGAATCTAATCGAGGGGTTCGGGGTGGTTGAAATATAGAACAGATACCCGGGAGTGAGTTACAGACTGGGATCGAATCGAGGGGTCGGGATGGTTTATATATAGAATAACAGATACCCGGGAGTGAGTTACAGACTGGAATCTAATCGAGGGGTTCAGGGGTGGGTTTATATATAGAATAACAGATACCCGGGAGTGAGTTACAGACTGGGATCTAATCGAGGGGTTCGGCGTGGTTTATATATAGAATAACACATACCCGGGAGTGAGTTACAGACTGGAATCTAATCGAGGGGTTCGGGGTGTTTTATATATAGAATAACACCTACCCGGGAGTGAGTTACAGACTGGAATCTAATCATGGGGTTGGGGGTGGTTTATATATAGAATAACAGATACCCAGGAATGAGTTACAGACTGGGATCTAATCGAGGAGTTCGGGGTGGTTTATATATAGAATAACAGATACCCGGGAGTGAGTTACAGACTGGGATCTAATCGAGGGGTTCGGGGTGGTTTATATATAGAATAACAGATACCCAGGAGTGAGTTACAGACTGGAATCTAATCGAGGGGTTCGGGGGGGGGTTTATATATAGAATAACAGATACCCAGGAGTGAGTTACAGACTGGAATCTAATCGAGGGGTTCAGGGGGGGGGGGGTTTATATATAGAACAACAGATACCCAGGAGTGAGTTACAGACTGGAATCTAATCGAGGGGTTCAGAGGGGGGGTTTATATATAGAATAACCGATACCCGGGAGTGAGTTACAGACTGGGATCTAATCGAGGGGTTCGGGCGGTTTATATATAGAATAACAGATATCCGGGAGTGAGTTACAGACTGGAATCTAATCGAGGGGTTCGGGGGTGGTTTATATATAGAATAACAGATACCCGGGAGTGAGTTACAGACTGGAATCTAATCGAGGGGTTCGGGGTGGTTTATATATAGAATAACAGATACCCGGGAGTGAGTTACAGACTGGAATCTAATCGAGGGGTTCGGGGGGGTTTATATATAGAATAACAGATACCCGGGAGTGAGTTACAGACTGGAATCTAATCGAGGGGTTCGGGGTGGTTTATATATAGAATATCAGATACCCGGGAGTGAGTTACAGACTGGAATCTAATCGAGGGGTTCGGGGGGGTTTATATATAGAATAACAGATACCCGGGAGTGAGTTACGGACTGGAATCTAATCGAGGGGTTCGGGGTGGTTTATATATAGAATAACAGATACCCGGGAGTGAGTTACAGACTGGAATCTAATCGAGGGGTTCGGGGTGGTTTATATATAGAATAACAGATACCCGGGAGTGAGTTACAGACTGGAATCTAATCGAGGGGTTCGGGATGGTTTATATATAGAATAACAGATACCCGGGAGTGAGTTACAGACTGGAATCTAATCGAGGGGTTCGGGGTGGTTTATATATAGAATAACAGATACCCGGGAGTGAGTTACAGACTGGAATCTAATCGAGGGGTTTGGGGTGGTTTATATATAGAATAACAGATACCCGGGAGTGAGTTACAGACTGGAATCTAATCGAGGGGTTGGGGGCGACAGCTCACCATATTGTGCTGAGAGAAGGTGGTCGGGGGAGACGGCTGGGTCACTGGGTGCTGCTTCGAGTTGTTGAACACCAGGGGCTGGGAGAGGGTGGGGGAGGCTGAGGCGTCCAGGGGGGCCGGCTCGTTCTCGGAAGAGGAAGGCTGTTTCCCCAGCAACACTGCCAGATCGATCCTGCGATAGGGAAGAAAGGAGATGACGTTAAGCCAAGTGTGGAACAGCCTACGTCAAGAGGCCTTGCGCACCCTGACCCTGCCAACCGAGCGCGTGCAGTGGTAACCAAATTAAACCAAAACCGTTCGGTAAAACACTACGACATAAATCCGCTACAGAAAGCGAACCCAGGGCAGAATTTCTAACACAGTTGCATGAATGCAAACGGGACAGTGAGTCATATAAATCTTTCGCATTCTTAGGAGGAACGGTACGCCTTCTGCACAAGTGGTTAGCACTGCTGCCTCACAGCACCAGCGACCCGGGTTCGATTCCCGCCTTGGGTCACTGTCTGTGTGGAGTCTGCACATCCTCCCCGTGTCTGCGTGGGTTTCCTCCGGGTCCTCCGGTTTCCTCCCACAGTCCAAAAGACACTGGTTAGGTGAATTGGCCATGCTAAATTGCCCCTTAGTGTCCAAAGATGTGCAGGTTGGGTGGATTGGCCGTGCTAAATTGTCCCTTAGTGTCCAAAGATGTGCAGGTTAGGTGGATTGGCCGTGCTAAGTTGCCCCTTAGTGTCCAAAGATGTGCAGGTTAGGTGGATTGGCCACGCTAAATTGCCCCTTAGTGTCCAAAGATGCGCGGGTTAGGTGGATTGGCCATGCTAAATTGCCCCTTAGTGTCCAAAGATGTGCAGGTTAGGTGGATTGGTCATGCTAAATTGTCCCTTAGTGTCCAAAGATGTGCAGGTTAGGTGGATTGGCCGTGCTAAATTGTCCCTTAGTGTCCAAAGATGTGCAGGTTGGGTGGATTGGCCGTGCTAAATTGTCCCTTCGTGTCCAAAGATGTGCAGGTTAGGTGGATTGGCCACGCTAAATTGCCCCTTAGTGTCCAAAGATGCGCGGGTTAGGTGGATTGGCCATGCTTAATTGCCCCTTAGTGTCCCAGGGTGTGTATGTTAGAGGGTTAGGAGGGCAACTATGTGGGATTTCAGGAATAGGAGCTGGGAGGCATTGTTGTCGGTGCAGACTCGATGGGCCGAATGGCCTTCTTCTGCACTGTAGGGTTTCTATGATTCTACTCGTGACTAATAAATACTTTTACTTTAACGTCATGTGAGACCTTGTCAAAAGTCTTTGGAAAGTCTAAATAAAGCACATCTACTGGTTCTCCCAGGTCCATCCTCAGTCCTAACGTGAAGCAGGGTACGCCACTCAGTCCCTCCAGCCCATTCATGGCCCACTGGATTGTAACGATGGGCCGAAGGGCCTTTGCTGCGTTGTGTGACCCCCCCTCTCCCCCCCCCTCGATGGGGCAGAGTCACACTTTTCTGCGTTTCTTCTGAGCGCGCGCTTGGGCGAGCAAGCGACGGCGGAGGCGGGAGAACGCGTCACGTACCTCTGTCCTGCCGTGATTGTCAGAGTCTCGGTCCCTGAAGGAAGGGGCCCAACGTTGGAGGCGGTGAAGATCTTTGTCTCGGAGAGCTGGTGGGGGGGGGGTGGGTGAAAGGAGAGGAAGTCAATTTTGGTCGGAAGGCAAGCGAGGAAAGATCTTAAAAAGAAAAATACATTGTCAGTTCCCCAATGGCAGGCTGGCAAAACATCTCTGCCAGCCTCTAACACACCAGCTGAGACCCTCTCAAAATGGTGGCCCCCTGCAAATGGAGGCAGCGGCTGTCAAGTTGGGTGCTCTTGTCTGCGCCATTCTCACATCACCTCATGCAGTGGAACCTGCCGTGGAAACATGCAGTAGAAACAGGCCGACACTATAGTTAAGAAAGCCCCACCAACGCCTCTACTTTCTCGGAAGACTAAGGAAATTTGGCATGTCCGCTACGACTCTCACCAACTTTTACAGATGCACCATAGAAAGCATTCTTTCTGGTTGTATCACAGCTTGGTCTGGGGCTCCTGCTCTGCCCAAGACCGCAAGGAACTACAAAAGGTCGTGAATGTAGCCCAGTCCCATCACGCAAACCAACCTCCCATCCATTGACTCTGTCGACACTTCCCGCTGCCTCGGGAAAAGCAGCCGGCATAATCAAGGACCCCCACGCACCCCGGACATTCTCTCTTCCACCTTCTTCCATCAGGGAAAAAGATACAAAAATCTGAGGTCACGTACCGACCGACTCAAGAACAGCTTCTTCCCTGCTGCCGTCTGACTTTTGAATGGACCTACCTCACATTAAGTTGATCTTTCTCTACACCCTAGCTATGACTGTAACACTACATTCTGCACTCTCGTTTCCTTCTCTATGAATGGTATGCTTCGTCTGTATAGCGCGCAAGAAACAATACTTTTCACTGTGTCCCGATACATGGAACAATAATAAATCAAATCAAAAACACAGTTGACAAACTCACCCTTCGCTTAAGAGCTTCCGTCCAAGAATGCTCCCAGCTAAACGATTAGAATTCCTACAGTGCAGAAGGAGACCATTCGGCCCATCGAGTCTGCACTGACCACAATCCCACCCAGTCCCTATCCCTGTAGCCCCATGTATTTACCCTGCTAGCCCCCCTGGGGGTGGCCCAGTGGGTTAGCACTGCTACCTCACGGAGCCAGGGTCCCGGGTTCGATTCCCGGCTCGGGTCACTGTCTGAGCGGAGTCTGCACGTTCTCCCCGTGTCTGCGTGGGTTTCCTCCGGATTCCTCCCACAGTCTGAAGGACGTGCTGGTTAGGGTGGATTGGCCGTGATAAATTATCTCAGTGTAACCCAAACAGGAGTGCGGCGCCTAGGGGATTTTGATAGTAACCTCATTGCGGTGTTAATGTAAGCCGACTTGTGACACTAATAAATAAAACTTAAACTTAAAGGGTTGACCCTTTACTCTGAGGCTGTGCCCTTGGGTCCTAGTCTCTCCGACTAATGGAAACATCTCCCCCACGTCCACTCTATCCAGGCCTTTCTGCAAGTTTCAATATGATCCCCCCTTGTAGAGTCGACAGTGCAGGAGGAGGCCATTTGGCCCATCGAGCCTGCACCAACAACAGTCCCACCCAGGTCCTATTGCCGCAATCCTCCTAATCCCCCTGACACGGCAATTTAGCACGGCCAATCCACCTAACCTACACATCTTTGGACACTAAGGGACAATTTAGCACGGCCAATCCACCTAACCTACACATCTTTGGACACTAAGGGACAATTTAGCACGGCCAATCCACCTAACCTACACATCTTTGGACACTAAGGGACAATTTAGCACGGCCAATCCACCTAACCTACACATCTTTGGACACTAAGGGACAATTTAGCACGGCCAATCCACCTAACCTACACATCTTTGGACACTAAGGGACAATTTAGCACGGCCAATCCACCTAACCTACGCATCTTTGGACACTAAGGGACAACTTAGCACGGCCAATCCACCTAACCTACGCATCTTTGGACACTAAGGGACAATTTAGCACGGCCAATCCACCTAACCTACGCATCTTTGGACACTAAGGGACAACTTAGCACGGCCAATCCACCTAACCTACGCATCTTTGGACACTAAGGGACAATTTAGCACGGCCAATCCACCTAACCTACGCATCTTTGGACACTAAGGGACAACTTAGCACGGCCAATCCACCTAACCTACGCATCTTTGGACACTAAGGGACAATTTAGCATGGCCAATCCACCTATCCTACATATCTTTGGAGTGTGGGAGGAAACCGGAACACCCGGAGGAAACCCACGCAGACACGGGGAGAACGTGCAGACTCCGCACAGTGACCCAGGCCCGGGAATCGAACCCGGGTCCCTGGCGCCGTGAAGCAGCAGCACTCACCACCGTGCCGCCCCTCTCTTCTAAACTCCATCGGGTACAGACCCAGAGTCCTCAAACGCTCCTCATACGTCAAGCCTTTCATTCCTGGGATCCTTCTTGTGAACCCTCTCTGGACCCTCGCCAAGGCCGGCACACATCCTTCCTTAGATACGGGGCCCAAAACAGCTCACATCTCTTGATTTCCACCTCCAAAAACAGTCCAGAGTTCCACCAAGTCTTGAGTCCACATCAAGGCTGAGTCTCCATAGCTCCCAGGGGTGGAGGATGCCAAAGATTGCCAACTCTCCTCATCGCAATCCAAAATGGCCGACCCTTTACCTCCGAGGTCGTGACCCCTCCGCTGTCGTCCCTTCAGCCAGGTATTTTAGTCAGGGGTTGCCCGTCAACCTCTCCTGCAGTCGTAAGCTTCTGCGAAAGAGCCTCTCACCGCTCTGGAAATGTAGCCCTCGCCTGCTCCACTGTGAGACAGCACCCTCCCCGCAGGAATCCATCGACCTGCTGAATTGTCGATAAACCACCCCCCCCCCCCCCCCCGGCCAACCCCACACCAACTCAAGCACGTCAACAGAAGCAGAAAGTGCCGGAAAATCTCAGCAGGTCTGGCAGCACCCAGTGGAGACTTACTCAGCAGAGTATCAGAGAGAGGAAGAGAGTGGGGGAGCCGGGAGGGGAAGGGGGAGGCGGGAGGGGGGAGAGGGGGCCCGGAGGGGGTAGGGAGTGGCCGGGGGGAGAGATGAGAAGTTGCTCTTACCTGGTAGCAGCCATTAACTGCTTTGGGAGGGTGTCGTTTGTCAGCAGGATTCAGGAGGTTGGCAGCTGCTGGCTGTAATACAGGGGAAACTCGAGATATCAACACAGGAGGGGCTGCTCGGACACAAACACAACCGCCGCTGTGGCCTCACTAACACAACGTTTCTCGCAGCCACAGCGCCCAACCCCAAAGCAGGTGACCAGAGAGACCCCGGGG
>NW_027593539.1:5000-30628 GCF_964213995.1 Mustelus asterias
CCCTACCCAGGGGATAATGGAGACCCCCCCCCTACCCAGGGGATAATGGAGACCCCCCCCTACCCAGGGGATAATGGAGACGCCCCCTACCCAGGGGATAATGGAGACCCCCCATACCCAGGGGATAATGGAGACCCCCCCCTACCCAGGGGATAATGGAGACCGCGTCCACTTTCCTGCCCAGAACCCACCCTTGGAAAGCAGCGAGATAGAACACAGCATTAGAGGCAGGAGTAGGCCATTCAGCCCCTCTAACCTCTCCCCACCACTTCGATAAGATCAATGCTGACCTGTTTATGACCTTTCCTGTCTCGCCCCCACTCCCCTCGAGTCCCTTGTCCAATGGAAACCTCACTCCAATGACCCACAGCTGGCTTGGGGGGGGGCGGGGGGAGAATTCCAAGGCATTCCCCATCCGAACTGGGAGTCTCCCCATTTGTAAACTGTAACTCCCCCACTAGGGGGAAGCGGAGGGGGGGGAAATCTCTCGGCATCCAACTGTAGTCAGGCTTCCCGAGATTGCCTCTGGTTCATCTAAACTCCAATCGCCAGAGGGCAAGCGGCGTCTCTGGGGTCACCTAGGCCGACTGCGCTGTTTTTCCATGGAAACATAGAAGATAGGAGCAGGAGGAGGCCATTCGGCCCTTCGAGCCTGCTCCGCCATCCATCACCATCATGGCTGATCAGCCAACTCAATAGCCTAATCCTGCTTTCTCCCCATAACCTTTGATCCTGTTCGTCCCAAGTGCCGTATCCAGCCGCCTCTTGAATACATTCAATGTTTTGGCATCAACTATTTCCTGTGGGAATGAATTCCTTGTGCATGAATCGCAAAAACTCAGTCTGCAGGTGCAGCAGGTGATCAAGAAGGCGAATGGAATGTTGGCCTTTATCGCGAAGAGGATGGAGTATAAAAGCAGGGAGGTCTTGCTGCAACTGTACAAGGCACTGGTGAGGCCGCAACTGGAGTACTGTGTGCAGTTTTGGTCCCCTTATTTAAGAAAGGATATATTAGCTTTGGAGGGGGTACAGAGAAGGATCACCAGGTTGATTCCGGAGATGAGGGGGTTAGCTTACGAGGAGAGATTGAGTAGACTGGGCCTGTACTCATTGGAGTTTAGAAGGTTGAGGGGAGATCTTATAGAGACATATAAGATAATGAAGGGGCTCGACAGGGTAGAAGCAGCGAGGTTATTTCCACTTACAATGGAAACAAGAACTAGGGGGCAAAGCCTCAAAATACGGGGAATCAATTTAGAACAGAGTTGAGGAGGAACTTCTTCTCCCAGAGGGTAGTGAATCTTTGGAATTCTCTGCCCAATGAAGCAGTAGAGGCTACCTCGTTAAATGTGTTTAAGTCACAGATAGATTTTTAACCAATAAGGGAATTAAGGATTATGGGGAGCGGGCGGATAAGTGGAACTGAACCCACTATCAGATCAGCCATGATCTTATTGAATGGCGGGGCAGGCTCGAGGGGCTAGATGGCCTACTCCTGCTCCAATTTCTTATGTTCTTACCACTCTTTGGGTGAAGAAATGTCTCCTCACCTCCGTCCTAAATGGTCTACCCCGAATCCTCAGACTGTGACCCCTGGTTTTGGACTCCCCCCCACCATCGGGAACATCCTCCCTGCATCTACCCTGTCTAGTCCTGTTAGAATTTTATAAGTCTCCATCTGATCCCACCCATCATTCGTCTGAACTCCAGCGAAAACAATCCTAACCTGGTCAATCTCTCCTCATACATCAATCCCGCCATCCCCGGAATCAGCCTGGTAAACCTTCGCTGCACTCCCTCGAGAGCAAGAACATCCTTCCTCAGAAAAGGAGACCAAAACTGCCCACAATACTCTCGGTGTGGCCTCACCAAGGCCCTGTGTAATTGTAACACATTTAGTCTGGGCCTGGTTCCCAGAGCTGGGGTAGTTACGGATCACATACCGCCTGGGTATACGCGCTGTACGCTCCGAATTGGATGGCCATTGGGCTGAACATTCCCAGCTGGTTAGCCACTTGTTGCATCCGACGGAGGGTCCGCTCTTTGTCTGTGTCCGCAAACTTCACCACCAGACTCGAGGATGTCCCCTACAGAGCGAGAGAGAGAGAAGGGCGGAAAATCTTAGCGTGAGGGCGTGACTCCTTCTCCCCACCTCAGAACCTCAGTACAATCGCAAACAACAAATCCCCTTCCCATTGTGGACAATCCCAATGGATCAAATCCCATCCCATTCACTCCCATTGTACACAATCCCAATGGATCCAAACCCCTTCCCATTCACTCCCACTGTACACAATCCCAATGGATCCAAACCCCTTCCCACTCACTTCCATTGTACACAATCCCAATGGATCAAACTCCTTCCCATTCACTCCCATTGTCCACAATCCCAATGGACCCAAACCCCTTCCCATTCACTCCCATTGTACACAATCCCAATGGACCCAAACCCCTTCCCATTCACTCCCACTGTACACAATCCCAATGGATCCAAACCCCTTCCCACTCACTTCCATTGTACACAATCCCAATGGATCAAACTCCTTCCCATTCACTCCCATTGTCCACAATCCCAATGGACCCAAACCCCTTCCCATTCACTCCCATTGTACACAATCCCAATGGACCCAAACCCCTTCCCATTCACTCCCATTGTACACAATCCCAATGGATCAAATCCCATCCCATTCACTCTCATTGTCCACAATCCCAATGGACCCAAACCCCTTCCCATTCACTCCCATTGTACACAATCCCAATGGATCAAATCCCATCCCATTCACTCCCATTGTCCACAATCCCAATGGACCCAAACCCCTTCCCATTCAATCCCATTGTACACAATCCCAATGGACCCAAACCCCTTCCCATTCACTCCCATTGTACACAATCCCAATCCCAAACCCCTTCCCATTCACTCCCATTGTACACAATCCCAATGGATCAAAACCCCTTCCCATTCACTCCCATTGTACACAATCCCAATGGACCCAAACCCCTTCCCATTCACTCCCATTGTACACAATCCCAATCCCAAACCCCTTCCCATTCACTCCCATTGTACACAATCACAATCCCAAACCCCTTCCCATTCACTCCCATTGTACACAATCCCAATCCCCTTCCCGTTCACTCCCAGAGTTCCAGCTCCAATTAATCAGCCAGCGTCCAAATGGAAAGTGTGTCGTCCACTCCGGATTTCAGTTCCCCGATGTGAAAGCTTCCCGTGGAAAGCCAGACAGGGAGAGTCAGGGTCAGCAAGAACAGGTTTCCAATCTATCACCTCACCCCATAGCTACTCCTGTCGGCCGTGCAGGGAACAGGGCTGGCCCCGTTGGGTACGTAGTCCACATCCTGGGCTCCCCCGACCTCTAGGCTGACGGAGTGAGATCCAGATGCCTTGCAGGAGGAAGAGAAAACGGGAACAAGTGTCAGTCGCGGAACAAGGAAAAAGTCCCCCCCTCTCGGCACAACACATTCCTCTTCCCTTAGGACACCTCCGTCACGTACGTCTCCGACTTGGCTGAACCTGGAAGACTCCAGGACGACTGCCCCTCCGGAAACCTGAGGGGAGGGGTGGGTTTCGGGCTGGCACCCCCAGTGCCAGGCGACAGGGGGCGCTGCTGTGCCAACGGTGCCATTTTTTAGGTCAAGCCTTCCAACCGATGCTAAGTTAACGGTGCCACTCTGGCACTGGGAGAACGAGGGCATCTCCAAGTGATTTTTCTCCCATTGTACACAATCCCAATGGATCCAACCCCTTCCCATTCACTCCCATTGTACACAATCCCAATGGATCCAAACCCCTTCCCATTCACTCCCATTGTACACAATCCCAATGGACCCAAACCCCTTCCCACTCACTCCCATTGTACACAATCCCAATGGATCCAAACCCCTTCCCACTCACTCCCATTGTACACAATCCCAATGGACCCAAACCCCTTCCTACTCACTCCCATTGTACACAATCCCAATGGACCCAAACCCCTTCCCATTCACTCCCACTGTACACAATCCCAATGGACCCAAACCCCTTCCCATTCACTCCCATTGTACACAATCCCAATGGACCCAAACCCCTTCCCATTCACTCCCATTATATACAATCCCAATGGACCCAAACCCCTTCCCGTTCACTCCCACTGTACACAATCCCAATGGACCCAAACCCCTTCCCATTCACTCCCATTGTACACAATCCCAATGGATCCAACCCCTTCCCATTCACTCCCATTGTACACAATCCCAATGGATCCAAATCCCGTCTCATTCACTCCCATTGTACACAATCCCAATGGATCCAAACCCCTTCCCATTCACTCCCACTGTACACAATCCCAATGGATCCAAATCCCGTCTCATTCACTCCCATTGTACACAATCCCAATGGATCAAAACCCCTTCCCATTCACTCCCATTGTACACAATCCCAATGGATCCAAACCCCTTCCCATTCACTCCCATTGTACAAAATCCCAATGGACCCAAACCCCTTCCCATTCACTCCCACTGTACACAATCCCAATGGATCCCAAACCCCTTCCCATTCACTCCCATTGTACACAATCCCAATGGACCCAAAGCCCCTTCCCAGTCACTCCAAAAGCTCCAGCTCCAGTTAATAAGGGGAGCTGGTGGCCTAGTGGCGTTATCACTAGACTATTAATCCAGAAACTCAGCTAATGTTCCGGGGGACCCGGGTTCGAATCCCACCACGGCAGATGGTGGAATTTGAATTCAATAAAAAATATCTGGAATTAAGAATCTACTGATGACCCATTGTCGGAAAAACCCATCTGGTTCCCTTTAGGGAAGGAAATCTGCCGTCCTTACCCCGGTCTGGCCTACATGTGACTCCAGAGCCACAGCAATGTGGTTGACTCTCAACTGCCCTCCAAGGGCAACTAGGGATGGGCAATAAATGCTGGTCCAGCCAGCGACACCCATGTCCCATGGATGAATAAAAGGAAAGTCTGGGCCTTGTGGGGACGGTTTTGTGGGGGATTTCAGTGCGTCTCTGGGCTGCGGTTTTCCTCACAGTGACTGCAAGGGTCTCCAGGGGAGTATCCAGGCGGTAATCGTAATTTTTAAACTCTGAAGCTCTGCTTTAGCTGAACTGATTAGAGGGTCTCCGCAGGACACACCGGGGCAGCCGGGGGGGGGTCTTCTCTTACCTGTAACATTCGGCTCCCGTGCAGTGCACCAATGGCGGCCTGTGCTTCCGAATGCGTTTTGAATTTCACAAAGGCGCAACCTGGAGAAACAGAGAAAGAGTCAGGATGCGGGGGGAAAGCTGAGGCCCGACTCCAAAACAATTCGGTTCACTTCTCAGGGCAAGATGTGGGTGTCACTGGCCAAGTGTGTGTGCGTCTCCGTGTGCGCGGGTCTGTGTGTGTGTGTGTTGGCTAAATTGACTCTTAGTGTCCAAAGATGAGCAGGTTAGGGTGGATTGGCCATGCTAAATTGCCCCTTAGTGTCCAAAGATGTGCAGGTTAGGGGGATTGGCCATGCTAAATTGTCCTTAGTGTCCAAAGATGTGCTGGTTAGGGTGGATTGGCCATGCTAAATTGCCCCTTAGTGTCCAAAGATGTGTAGGTTAGGGGGATTGGCCATGCTAAATTGTCCTTAGTGTCCAAAGATGTGCTGGTTAGGGTGGATTGGCCATGCTAAATTGTCCCTTAGTGTCCAAAGATGTGCAGGTTAGGGGGATTGGCCGTGCTAAATTACCCCTTAGTGTCCAAAGATGAGCAGGTTAGGGTGGATTGGCCGTGCTAAATTGTCCCTTAGTGTCCAAAGATGTGCAGGTTAGGTGGATTGGCCATGATAAATTGTCCCTTAGTGTCTAAAGATGTGTAGGTTAGGTGGATTGGCCATGCTAAATTGCTCCTTAGTGTCCAAAGATGTGTAGGTTAGGGGGATTGGCCATGCTAAACTGCTCCTTAGTGTCCAAAGATGTATGGGTTAGGTGGATTGGCCATGCTAAATTGCCCCTTAGTGTCCAAAGATGTGTGGGTTAGGTGGATTGGCCATGCTAAATTGCCCCTTCGTGTCCAAAGATGTGTAGGTTAGGGGGATTGGCCATGCTAAGTTGCCCCTTAGTGTCCAAAGATGTGTGGGTTAGGTGGATTGGCCATGCTAAATTGTCCTTAGTGTCCAAAGATGTGCAGGTTAGGTGGATTGGCCATGCTAAATTGTCCCTTAGTGTCCAAAGATGAGCAGGTTAGGGTGGATTGGCCATGCTAAATTGTCCTTAGTGTCCAAAGATGTGCTGGTTAGGGTGGATTGGCCATGCTAAATTGCCCCTTAGTGTCCAAAGATGTGCAGGTTAGGGGGATTGGCCATGCTAAATTGCCCCTTAGTGTCCAAAGATGTGCAGGTTAGGGGGATTGGCCATGCTAAATTGCCCCTTAGTTTCCAAAGATGAGCAGGTTAGGGTGGATTGGCCGTGCTAAATTGTCCCTTAGTGTCCAAAGATGTGCAGGTTAGGTGGATTGGCCATGCTAAATTGTCCCTTAGTGTCTTAAGATGTGTAGGTTAGGTGGATTGGCCATGCTAAATTGCTCCTTAGTGTCCAAAGATGTGTAGGTTAGGGGGATTGGCCATGCTAAGTTGCCCCTTAGTGTCCAAAGATGTGTAGGTTAGGGGGATTGGCCATGCTAAATTGCTCCTTAGTGTCCAAAGATGTATGGGTTAGGTGGATTGGCCATGCTAAATTGCCCCTTAGTGTCCAAGGATGTGTGGGTTAGGTGGATTGGCCATGCTAAGTTGCCCCTTAGTGTCCAAAGATGTGTGGGTTAGGTGGATTGGCCATGCTAAATTGTCCTTAGTGTCCAAAGATGTGCGGGTTAGGTGAATTGGCCATGCTAAATTGTCCTTAGTGTCCAAAGATGTGCTGGTTAGGTGGATTGGCCATGCTAAATTGACTCTTAGTGTCCAAAGATGAGCAGGTTAGGTGGATTGGCCATGCTAAATTGTCCCTTAGTGTCTAAAGATGTGTAGGTTAGGTGGATTGGCCATGCTAAATTGCTCCTTAGTGTCCAAAGATGTGTAGGTTAGGGGGATTGGCCATGCTAAATTGCCTCTTAGTGTCAGGGGAATTAGCAGGGTAAATATGTGGGGTTACAGGGGATGGAGGCTGGGTGGGTTTGTGGTCGGGGCAGACTCGATGGGCTGAATGGCCTCCTTCTGCACTGTAGGGATTCTATGATGAGGTGCTGGGCCTCCAGTTTGCGTTGGAGTTTGATGCAACATTGCAAAGGGCACCAAGGGAGCTGCTCATTCAGAGGGCCAGTACGGACACGATGGGCTGAGTGGCCTCTTTCAGTTCTTAATAAAAAGTTCAAACGACTGCAATGGTTCAAGACCGCCCTGGGATCAGGTCCACGTGCATTCCTGTTACCTTTACTGGTTCCATCAGGTCCCCGCAGAATGGTACACTCCTCAATTGTCCCAAAACCCTCAAACAGTTTCCGCACATCCTCGTCCGTCTGTTGCTTCCCGAGCATTCCCACAAAGAGCTTCCGGTCCTCTGGAAAACACGAAGCAGACGCTGAGAGAGAGAGAGTAAAGCTCCCTCTACACTGTCCCCCATCAAACACTCCCAGGACAGGTACAGCACGGGGTTAGATACAGAGTAAAGCTCCCTCTACACTGTCCCCATCAAACACTCCCAGGACAGGTACAGCACGGGGTTAGATACAGAGTAAAGCTCCCTCAACACTGTCCCCCATCAAACACTCCCAGGACAGGTACAGCACGGGGTTAGATACAGAGTAAAGCTCCCTTTACACTGTCCCCCATCAAACACTCCCAGGACAGGTACAGCACGGGGTTAGATACAGAGTAAAGCTCCCTCTACACTGTCCCCCATCAAACACTCCCAGGACAGGTACAGCACGGGGTTAGATACAGAGTAAAGCTCCCTCTACACTGTCCCCCATCAAACACTCCCAGGACAGGTACAGCGCGGGGTTAGATACAGAGTAAAGCTCCCTTTACACTGTCCCCCATCAAACACTCCCAGGACAGGTACAGCACGGGGTTAGATACAGAGTAAAGCTCCCTCTACACTGTCCCCCATCAAACACTCCCAGGACAGGTACAGCACGGGGTTAGATACAGAGTAAAGCTCCCTCTACACTGTCCCCCATCAAACACTCCCAGGACAGGTACAGCGCGGGGTTAGATACAGAGTAAAGCTCCCTCTACACTGTCCCCATCAAACACTCCCAGGACAGCTACAGCACGGGGTTAGATACAAAGTAAAGCTCCCTCTACACTGTCCCCCATCAAACACTCCCAGGACAGGTACAGCACGGGGTTAGATACAGAGTAAACTCCCTCCACTCCGTCCCCCATCAAACACTCCCAGGACAGGTACAGCACGGGGTTAGATACAGAGTAAAGCTCCCTCTACACTGTCCCCATCAAACACTCCCAGGACAGCTGCAGCACGGGGTTAGATACAAAGTAAAGCTCCCTCTACACTGTCCCCCATCAAACACTCCCAGGACAGGTACAGCACGGGGTTAGATACAGAGTAAACTCCCTCCACTCCGTCCCCCATCAAACACTCCCAGGACAGGTACAGCACGGGGTTAGATACAGAGTAAAGCTCCCTCTACACTGTCCCCATCAAACACTCCCAGGACAGGTACAGCACGGGGTTAGATACAGAGTAAAGCTCCCTCTACACTGTCCCCATCAAACACTCCCAGGACAGGTACAGCGCGGGGTTAGATACAGAGTAAAGCTCCCTCTACACTGTCCCCCATCAAACACTCCCAGGACAGGTACAGCACAGGGTTAGATACAGAGTAAAGCTCCCTCTACACTGTCCCCATCAAACACTCCCAGGACAGGTACAGCACGGGGTTAGATACAGAGTAAAGCTCCCTCTACACTGTCCCCATCAAACACTCCCAGGACAGGTACAGCGCGGGGTTATATACAGAGTAAAGCTCCCTCTACACTGTCCCCATCAAACACTCCCAGGACAGGTACAGCACGGGGTTAGATACAGAGTAAAGCTCCCTCTACACTGTCCCCCCACTCCCAGGACAGGTACAGCACGGGGTTAGATACAGAGTAAAGCTCCCTCTACACTGTCCCCCATCAAACACTCCCAGGACAGGTACAGCACGGGGTTAGATACAGAGTAAAGCTCCCTCTACACTGTCCCCATCAAACACTCCCAGGACAGGTACAGCACGGGGTTAGATACAGCGTAAAGCTCCCTCTACACTGTCCCCATCAAACACTCCCAGGACAGGTACAGCACGGGGTTAGATACAGAGTAAAGCTCACTCTACACTGTCCCCCCATCAAACACTCCCAGGACAGGTACAGCACGGGGTTAGATACAGAGTAAAGCTCCCTCTACACTGTCCCCATCAAACACTCCCGGGACAGGTACAGCACGGGGTTAGATACAGAGTAAAGCTCCCTTTAAGAGAGCATTTGGCATTCATTAGGCAAGGCATTGTGTTCAAGGGCCGGGGGGTAATGATGGAGTTGTACAAAACACTGGTTAGGCCACAGCTGGAGTACTGTGTGCAGTTCTGGTCACCACAATGTGGGAATGTGTACACTGTGTTTCCTCCGGTGCTCCGGTTTCCAGTCTACTGGCCAGGGTGCCGGGGAGATTCACCGGGATGCTGCCTGGGCTGGAGTGTTTCAGCTACAAAGAGAGGCTGGTTAGACTGGGGTTGTTCTCCTCAGAGCAGAGAAGGCTGAGGGAGGACCTGATCGAGGTGTATAAGATTGAGGGACACAGATCGGGTAGATAGGAAGAAACTTTTCCCTTCAGCAGAAGGTTCAGTAACCCTCTGCAGGGGTCAATAATCAGGGGGCAGAGACTTAAAGTGAGGGCAGGAGATTTAGAGGGGATTTGAGGAGAAACCTTTTCGTCCAGAGGGTGGTGGGAATCTGGGACTCGCTGCCTGAAGGGGCGGTGGAGGCCGGACCCCTCACAACATTTAGCCGAGTGTTTGAAATGGCTACGCAGAGAGTGCTGGAAAATGGGATTAGAATAGATAGGGGCTCGGTGGCCAGCACGGCCACAATGGGCCAAAGGGCCACTTTCATAGAATCCCTACAGTGCAGAAGGAGGCCATTCGGCCCATCGGGTCTGCACCGACCACAATCCCACCCAGGGCCCATCCCCGTAACCCCACATATTTACCCTGTTAATCCCCCTGACACTAAGGGGCAATTTAGCATGGCCAATCTACCTAACCCGCACATCTTTGGACACTAAGGGACAATTTAGCACGGCCAATCCACCTAACCCGCACATCTTTGGACACTAAGGGGCAATTTAGCATGGCCAATCCATCTAACCTACACATCTTTGGACACTAAGGGGCAATTTAGCACGTCCAATCCACCTAACCTACACATCTTTGGACACTAAGGGGCAATTTAGCACGGCCAATCCACCTAACCTACACATCTTTGGACACTATGGGACAATTTAGCATGGCCAATCCATCTAACCTACACATCTTTGGACACTAAGGGACAATTTAGCATGGGCCAATCCACCTAACCTACACATCTTTGAACACTAAGGGACAATTTAGCATGGCCAATCCACCTAACCTGCACATCTTTGGACACTAAGGGACAATTTAGCACGGCCAATCCATCTAACCTGCACATCTTTGGACACTAAGGGACAATTTAGCATGGCCAATCCACCTAACCCGCACATCTTTGGACACTAAGGGGTAATTTAGCATGGCCAATCCACCTAACCAGCACATCTTTGGACACTAAGGGACAATTTAGCATGGCCAATCCACCTAACCTACACATCTTTGGACACTAAGGGGCAATTTAGCATGGCCAATCCACCTAACCCGCACATCTTTGGACACTAAGGGGTAATTTAGCATGGCCAATCCACCTAACCAGCACATCTTTGGACACTAAGGGACAATTTAGCATGGCCAATCCACCTAACCTACACATCTTTGGACACTATGGGGCAATTTAGCATGGCCAATCCACCTAACCCGCACATCTTTCGGACCGTGAGAGGAAACCGGAGCACCGGAGGAAACCCACGCAGACACGGGGAAGAACGTGCAGACTTTCTCTTGGAGAGGCGATGGCCCAGTGATACTGTCGCTGGACTATTAATCCAGAAACTCAGCTAATGTTCTGGGGGACCCGGGTTCGAATCCCGCCACGGCAGATGGTGGAATTTGAATTCAATTAAAAAAATATCTGGAATTAAGAATCTACTGATGACCCATTGTCGGAAAAACCCATCTGGTTCCCTTTAGGGAAGGAAATCTGCCGTCCTTACCCCGGTCTGGCCTACATGTGACTCCAGAGCCACAGCAATGTGGGTGACTCTCAACTGCCTCTGAAATAGCCCAGCGAGACACTCAGTTGTCACAATCATTACAAAGTCTCAACAAAGAATTGGAACTGGGCGGACCACCAGCCATCGACCTAGGCCCCCGAAAAAGGCAATGGCTAACCAAACAGCCCTGTCGACCCTGCAAAGTCCTCCTTACTAACATCCGGGGGCAAGTGCCAAAATTGGGAGAGTTGTCTCACAGACTAGTCAAGCAACAGCCTGTCATAGTCATTCTAACGGAATCATACCTTATAGGTAACACCCCAGATACCACCATCACCATCCCTGGATATGTCCAGTCCCACCGGCAGGACAAAGAACAAAGAAAATTACAGCACAGGAACAGGCCCTTCGGCCCCTCCAAGCCTGCACCGACCATGCTGCCCCTCTGAACTAAAACCCCCTACCCTTCCAGGGACCATATCCCCCTATTCCCATCCTATTCATGTATTTGTCAAGACGCCCCTTAAAACTCACTATCTAATCCTCTTCCACTCCTTCCCCCGGCAGCGAGTTCCAGGCACCCACCACCCTCTGTGTAAAAAAACTGGCCACGAACATCTCCTTTAAACCTTGCCCCTCGCACCTTAAACCTGTGCCCCCGAGTAATTGACTCTTCCACCCTGGGAAAAAGCTTCTGACTATCCACTCTGTCCATGCCCCTCATAATCTTGTAGACTTCTATCAGGTCTCCCCTCAACCTCCGTCATTCCAGTGAGAACAAACCAAGTTTCTCCAACCTCTCCTCATAGCTGATGCCCTCCATACCAGGCAACATCCTGGTAAATCTTTTCTGTAACCCTCTCCAAAGCCTCCACATCCTTCTGGTGACCACTATATTCCAAGTGTGGCCTAACTAAGGTTCTATAAAGCTGCAACATGACTTGCCAATTTTTAAACTCAATGCCCCGGCCGATGAAGGCAAGCGTGCCGTATGCCTTCTTGACTACCTTCTCCACCTGCATTGCCACTTTCAGTGACCTGTGTACCTGTACACCCAGATCCCTCTGCCTATCAATACTCTTAAGAGTTCTGCCATTTACTGTATGGTGGTGACACAGTGGTATATAGTCGGAAGGGAGTTGCCCTGGGAGTCCTCAACATCAACCCCATGAAGTCTCAAAGCTTCAGGTTAGACATGGGCAAGGAAACCTCTTACTGGTTACCACCTACCGTCCTCCTTTGGCTGATGAATCAGTAATCCTCCATGTTCAGCAACATTTGAAGGAAGCACTGAGGGTGGCAAGGGCACAGAATGGACGGGGGATTTCAATGTCCACCAAAAAGAGTGGCACTACTAATTGAGCTGGTCTAAAAGGATATAATTGCTAGACTGGGTCTACAGCAGGTAGGGAAGGAACCAACAAGAGGGAATAACATCCGTGACCTCATCCCTACCAATCTGCCGGCTGCAGATGCATCTGTCCATGACAGTATCGGTAAGAGTGACCACCGCACCGTCCTTGTGGAGACGAAGCCCCGCCTTCACATTGAGAATAACCTCCATCGTGTTGTGTGGTACTTATCACCCTGCTAAATGGGGCAGACTTCGAACCGATCTAGCAACTCAAGGCTGGGCCTCCAGGAGGCGCAGTGGGCCATCAACAGCAGCGGAATTGTACTCCAGCACAATCTGTAACCTCATGGCCCGGCATATCCCCCACTCAACCATTACCATCAAGCCAGGGGATCAACCCTGGCTCAATGGAGAGTGCAGGATAATCTCTCCCTCGATGTCAACAAAACGAAGGAGATTGTCATCGACTTCAGGACAGGAGAACATGCCCCTGTCTACATCAACGGGGACCAAGTAGAAAGGGTCGAGAGCGTCAAGTTTCTAGGTGTCCAGATCACCAACAACCTGTCCTGGTTCCCCCATGCTGACACGATAGTTAAGAAAGCCCCACCAGCACCTCTACTTTCTCAGAAGACTAAGGAAATTTGGCATGTCCGCTACGACTCTCACCAACTTTTACAGATGCACCATAGAAAGCATTCTCTCTGGTTGTATCACAGCTTGGTATGGCTCCTGCTCTGCCCAAGACCGCAAGGAACTACAAAAGGTCATGAATGTAGCCCAATCCATCACGCAAACCAGCCCCCCATCCATTGACTCCGTCTACACTTCCCGCTGCCTCGGGGAAAAGCAGCCAGCATAATTAAGGATCCCCACGCACCCCGGACATTCTCTCTTCCACCTTACGGTAGCACAGTGGTTAGCACTGCTGTCTCACAGCTCCAGGGACCTGGGTTCGATTCCCAGCTTGGGTCACTGTCTGTGTGGAGCTTGCACATTCTCCCGGTGTCTGCGTGGGTTTCCTCCGGGTGCTCCGGTTTCCTCCCACAGCCCAAAGATGTGAGGTTTAGGTTGATTGGCCATGCTAAATTGTCCCTTAGTGTCCAAAGATGTGTAGGTTAGAGGGATTAGTGGGTAAAATATGTAGGGATATGGGGGTAGGGCCTGGGTGGGATTGTGGTCGGTGCAGACTCGATGGGCCGAATGGCCTCTTTCTGCACTGTAGGGTTTCTATGATTCTTCCGTCGGGAAAAAGATACAAAAGTCTGAGGTCACGCACCAGCCGACTCAGGAACAGTTTCTTCCCTGCTGCCGTCAGACTTTTGAATGGACCTCCCTCGCATTAAGTTGATCTTTCTCTACACCCTAGCTATGACTGTAACACTACATTCTGCACCCTCTCCTTTCCTTCTCTATGAACGGTATGCTTTGTCTGTATAGCGCGCAAGAAACAATACTTTTCACTGTATCGCAGTACATGTGACAATAATAAATCAAATCAAATCAAAAGGAGGGCATGCCAGGAGCAGCACCAGGCATACCCAAAAATGAGGTGTCAACCTGATGAAGCTACAGGACAGAATTACTTGTGTGCCAAACAGCAAAAACAGCAAGTGATAGTCAGAGCTCAGCGATCCCACAACCAACGGGTCAGATCTAAGCTCTGCAGTCCTGCCACATCCAGTCGTGAATGGCGGTGGGCAATTAAACAACTCACTGGGGGAGGAGGCTCCACAAATATCCCCGTCCTCAATGATGGAGGAGCCCAGCACATCGGGGCAAAGGATAAGGCTGAAGTATTCGCAGCAATCTTCAGCCAGAATGCCGAGTGGATGATCCATCTCGGCCTCCTCCAGTGGTCTCAGATGCCAGTCTCCAGCCAATTCGATTCACTCCACGTGATATCAAGAAACGGTTGGAGGCACTGGATGCTGCAAAGGCAGTGGGTCCTGATAACATTCCGGCAATAGTACTGGAGACTTGTGTTCCAGAACTTGCCGCTCCCCTGGCCAAGCTCTTCCAGGACAGTTACAACACTGGCATCTACCCAACAATGCGGAAAATTGCCCAGTACACAAGCAGGGCAAATCCAACCCGGACAATTACCGCCCCATCAATCTACTCTGGATCATCAGTAAAGTGATGGAAGGGGTCATCGACAGCGCTTTCAAGCAGCACCTGCTCAGTAATAATCTGCTCAGTGACGCCCAGTTTGGGTTCCGCCAGGGTCACTCAGCTCCCGACCTCATTACAGCCTTGGTTCAAACATGGACAAAGGAGCTGAATTCCAGAGGTGAGGTGAGAGTGACAGCTCTTGACATCAAGGCCGCATTCGACCGAGTGTGGCATCAAGGAGCCCCAGCAAAACTGGAATCAATGGGCATCAGGGGGCACACACTCCACTGGTTGGAGTCATACCTGGTACATAGGAAGATGGTACTAACATGGATTGACGATTGGCTGTCAGACAGAAGGCAGAGAGTTGGGATAAAAGGTTCTTTCTCAGAATGGCAACCGGTGACAAGTGGTGTCCCGCAGGGTTCAGTGTTGGGGCCCCAGCTGTTCTCTTTATATATTAACGATCTAGATGACGGGACTGGGGGCATTCTGGCCAAGTTTGCCGATGATACAAAGATAGGTGGAGGGGCAGGTAGTATTGAGGAGGTGGGGAGGCTGCAGAAAGATTTAGACAGTTTAGGAGAGTGGTCCAAGAAGTGGCTGATGAAATTCAACGTGGGCAAGTGCGAGGTCTTGCACTTTGGAAAAAAGAATAGAGGCATGGACTATTTTCTAAACGGTGACAAAATTCATAATGCTAAAGTGCAAAGGGACTTGGGAGTCCTAGTCCAGGATTCTCTAAAGGTAAACTTGCAGGTTGAGTCCGTAATTAAGAAAGCAAATGTAATGTTGTCATTTATCTCAAGAGGCTTGGAATACAAAAGCAGGGATGTACTTCTGAGGCTTTATAAAGCACTGGTTAGGCCCCATTTGGAGTACTGTGAGCAATTTTGGGCCCCACACCTCAGGAAGGACATACTGGCACTGGAGCGGGTCCAGCGGAGATTCACACGGATGATCCCAGGAATGGTAGGCCTGACATACGATGAACATCTGAGGATCGTGGGATTATATTCATTGGAGTTTAGGAGGTTGAGGGGAGATCTAATAGAAACTTACAAGATAATGAACGGCTTAGATAGGATGGACGTAGGGAAGTTGTTTCCATTAACAGGGGAGACTAGGACGCGGGGGCACAGCCTTAGAATAAAAGGGAGTCACTTTAGAACAGAGATGAGGAGAAATTTCTTCAGCCAGAGAGTGGTAGGTCTGTGGAATTCATTGCCACAGAGGGCTGTGGAGGCCGAGACGTTGAGCGTCTTCAAGACAGAAATTGATAAATTCTTGATTTCTCGAGGAATTAAGGGCTATGGGGAGAGAGCGGGTAAATGGAGTTGAAATCAACCATGATTATATAAATGATCTGGAAGAAGGAGTAACTGGGGTGATCAGTAAGTTTGCGGACGACACAAAACTGGCAGGACTTGCAGATAGTGAGGAACATTGTCAGAGGCTACAGAAGGATATAGATAGGCTGGAAATTTGGGCAAGGAAATGGCAGATGGAGTTCAATCCTGATAAATGCGAAGTGATGCATTTTGGTGGGAATAATGTAGGGAGGAGCTACACGATAAATGGAAGAACCATAAAGGGTGTAGAGACGCAGAGGGACCTGGGTGTGCAAGTCCACAGATCTTTGAAGGTGACGTCACAGGTGGTGAAGGTGGTGAAGAAGGCATATGGCATGCTTGCCTTTATAGGACGGGGCATAGAGTATAAGAGTTGGGGTCTAATGTTGCAGATGTATGAACGTTGGTTGCGCCGCATTTGGAATACTGCGCCCAGTTCTGGTCGCCACACTACCAGAAGGACGTGGAGGCTTTGGAGAGAGTACAGAGGAGGTTTACCAGGATGTTGCCTGGTATGGAGGGGCTTGGTTATGAGGAGAGATTGGGGAAACTGGGGTTGTTCTCCTTGGAAAGACGGAGGATGAGGGGAGACTTAATAGAGGTGTATAAAATTATGAAAGGCATAGATAGGGTGAACGGTGGGAAGCTTTTCCCCGGGTCGGTGGTGACGTTCACGAGGGGTCATAGGTTCAAGGTGAAGGGGGGGAGGTTTAACACAGATATCAGAAGGACATATTTTACACAGAGGGTCGTGGGGGCCTGGAATGTGTTGCCGGGCAAGGTGGTGGAGGCGGACACACTGGGAACGTTTAAGACTTATCTAGACAGCTATATGAACGAAGTGGGAATGGAGGGATACAAAAGAGTGGTCTAGTTTGGACCAGGGAGCGGCGCGGGCTAATTGTTCCTTGTTTCTCGTTTCAAGGCTTCATTCTATGATCATCTTGCTGGTGCCAGTACAGAGCGAGACTGCGGATAGTTGAGAACCTGTCTCGGGGGCAGGGAATTCATATGGTGTTCGTGGAAGTGGAAATGACTAGGGTTGGGAAGCATTTTCCGATCAGGGCCAGTGTGATCTCCTGGACTCGTTTCGATCGCCTCAGGGGGTCGGAGAGGAATTTCCCAGATTTTTTTTTCCCCATATTGGCCCTGGGGTTTTCACTCTGGGTTTTCGCCTCTCCCTGGAGATCACATGGTCTGGAATGGGGGGGTGGGGGTGAATTAATAGGTTGTGATGAACAAAGCATCGTAGCTGTGAGGGACAGCTCGGTGGATAGGATATTAGGATGTAGATAGGCTGGAAAATTGGGCGGGGATCCTGGATTCAGGATTCAATCCTGGACCGGGGAGCGGCGCGGGCTTGGAGGGCCGAAGGGCCTGTTCCTGTGCTGTATTGTTCTTTGTTCTTTGTTTTGTTCTTTGATTGAATGGTGGAGTGGACTCGATGGGCTGAATGGCCTTACTTCCGCTCCTATGTCTTATGGTCTTATGGTCTTATGGTGTGGTGAGTGTCACATACTCTTGACATCAAGGCCGCATTCGACCGAGTGTGGCATCAAGGAGCCCCAGCAAAACTGGAATCAATGGGTATCGGGGGCACACACTCCACTGGTTGGAGTCATACCTGGTACATAGGAAGATGGTTGTGGTTGTGGAGGGTCAGTCATCTCAGCTCCAGGACATCTCTGCAGGAGTCCCTCAGGGTTAGTGTCCTCGGCCCCAACCATCTTCCGCTGCTTCATCAGTGACCTTCCCTCCATCATAAGGCCAGAAGTGGGGATGTTCGCTGACTATTGCACAATGTTCAGCACCATTCGTGACTCCTCAGATACTGAAACAGTCCATGTTCAAACACAGCAAGACCTGGACAATCGCCAGGCTTGGGCTGACAAGTGGCAAATAACATTCGTGCCACACAAGTGCCAGGCAATGCCCATCACCCACAAGAGAGAATCCAACCATCGCCCCTTCAATGGCATCAACATCCTGGGGGTCACCACTGACCATCACTGAATCCCCCCACTATCAACATCCTGGGGGTCACCATTGACCATCACTGAATCCCCCCACTATCAACATCCTGGGGGTCACCATTGACCATCACTGAATCCCCCCACTATCAACATCCTGGGGGGTTACCATTGACCATCACTGAATCCCCCCACTATCAACATCCTGGGGGTCACCATTGACCAGAAACTGAACTGGACCCAGCCATATAAATACTGTGGCTCCCAGAGCAGGTCAGAGGCTGGGAATCCTGCGGAGAGTAACTCACCTCCTGACTCCCCAAAGCCTGTCCACCATCTACAAGGACACAAGTCAGGAGTGTGATGGAATCCTCCCCACTTGCCTGGATGGGTGCGGCTCCCGACAACACTCGAGAAGCTCAACACCATCCAGGACAAAGCAGCCCCGCTCGATCGACACGCTGACCACAAACACTCACTCCCTCCACCCCCGAGGCAGCGTGTGTACCATCTACAAGATTCACCGCAGCGACTCGCCAAGGCTCCTTCAACAGCACCTTCCAAACCCACGACCACTTCCATAGAACAAGTAACAAAGAAAATTACAGCACAGGAACAGGCCCTTCGGCCCCTCCAAGCCTGCACCGGCCATGCTGCCCCGACTGAACTAAAACCCCCAACCCTTCCGGGGACCGTATCCCTCTCGTCCCATCCTATTCATGTATTTGTCAAGACGCCCCTTAAAAGTCACGATCGTATCTGCTTCCACTCCCTCCATCTAGAAGGACAAGGGCAGCAGATACAGGGGAACACCACCACCTGGAGATTCCCCTCCGAGCCACTCACCATCCCGACTTGGAAATATATCGGCCGCTCCTTCGCAGTCGCTGGGTCAAAATCCTGGAATTCCCTCCCTCACGGCATTGTGGGTCAACCCACAGCGCGTGGACTGCGGCGATTCAAGATGGCGGCTCACCACCACCTTCTCAAGGGGCAACTAGGGATGGGCAATAAATGCTGGGCCCAGCCAGCGACGCCCATGTCCCACAAATAAAAAAACAAAACTCCGCACAGACAGTGACCCGAGCCGGGAATCGAACCCGGGTCCTTGGCGCTGTGAGGCAGCAGTGCTAACCCACTGTGCCACCCGTGCTATAATATTCCATGACTGCAACACTGTCCCTGTTAAACACCGGGGCCAGGATTTTCCAGCCACGCCCACCCCAGGGCTGGAAATTTCCATGCGGGATCTTTGCATGGTCCATCCCTCCCCGCTTCCTGCTTCGATTCCCGTAGCGAGCGGGACAGGAAAACCCCACCCAGGGCCACGACTGGTTAAGTGCCCATTCCCGGGCAGCAGGGCGAGGTGAATGGCCAACCCATTCCTCCGAATAACATCCCCGCTACATGACGCCCTCTTGTCAGAGCTTGGGACAAGTGAGTCTACCCCTTCAACAACGAGGGTCCGGTTCTGGGGAGGGGGCCATTTCCTGCTGGAACTTACTCATGGGGGGTAGGGGAGGGGGGGGGGGGGGAGGGGGTGGGGGGCGGAGGCAATGGGGAGGGAAGAAAGTGGTTACCTCCTCGGCCTTCACTGTCCGCTGGCTTCACCTGGATCGGCCGGTTCATCTGGAAGATTAGAGAAAGACGGAGATGTCAACAAAACGAAGGAGATTGTCATCGACTTCAGGAAGCGTAAAGGAGAACATGCTCCTGTCTACATCAACGGGGACCAAGTAGAAAGGGTCGAGAGCTTCAGGTTTTTAGGTGTCCAGATCACCAACAACCTGTCCTGGTCCCCCCCATGCCGACACTATAGTTAAGAAAGCCGCACCAACGCCTCTACTTTCTCAGAAGACGAAGGAAATTTGGCATGTCAGCTACGACTCTCACCAACTTTTACAGATGCCCCATAGAAAGCATTCTCTCTGGTTGTATCACAGCTTGGTCTGGGCTCCTGCTCTGCCCAAGACCACAAGGAACTACAAAAGGTCGTGAATGTAGCCCAGTCCCATCACGCAAACCAGCCTCCCATCCATTGACTCTGTCTACACTTCCCGCTGCCTCGGGAAAAGCAGCCAGCATAATCAAGGACCCCACGCACCCCGGATATTCTCTCTTCCACCTTCTTCCTTCGGGAAAAAGATACAAAAGTCTGAGGTCACGCACCAACCAACGCAAGAACAGCTTCTTCCCTGCTGCCGTCAGACTTTTGAATAGACCTACCACAGGTTCGGTGGATTCATCATGCTAAATTGCCCCTTAGTGTCCAAAGATGTGCGGGTTAGGTGGATTGGCCATGCTAAATTGCCCCTTAGTGTCAGGGGGATTAGCAGGGTAAATATGTGGGGTTACGGGGATAGGACCTGGGTGGGATTGTGGTCGGTGCAGACTCGATGGGCCAAATGGCCACCTTCTGCACCGTGGGGATTCTATATTAAGTTGATCTTTCTCTATACCCTAGCTATGACTGTAACACTACACTCTGCACCCTCTCCTTTCCTTCTCTATGAACGGTATGCTTTGTCTGTATAACCCGCAAGAAACAATACTTTTCACTGTATCCCAATACATGTGACAATAATAAATCAAATCAAATTAAAGATTTACTGGATGTAATCCGATAGTAACTTGGGGATGAGGGAGCGAGTGGGGGCTGTTGCAGAGGGAAGGGGCAGAACGGGTTTGGAGTGACGGAGTGAAGGGAGCAGGAGTTGATGATGGAGGGAGCAGGGAAGGAATAGGAGCGAGGGAAGGAGGGAGAGGAAGGGAAGGAGGGAGAGGAAGGGAGGGAGGGAGGGAGAGGAAGGGAGGGGGGGAGGGAGGGAGAGAAGGAGGGAGAGAGGGAGGGAGAGAGGGAGGGAGGGAGGGAGGGAGGGAAGGAGGGAGGGAAGGAGGGAAGGAGGGAGGGAGGGATGGAGGGAGGGAAGGAGGGAGGGAAGGAGGGAGGGAGGGGAGGAGGGAGGGGAGCAGGAAGGGGAGCAGGGAGGGGAGGAGGGAGGGGAGGAGGGAGGGAGGGAGGGAGGGAAGGAGGGAGGGAGGGGGAGGGAGGGAGGGAAGGAGGGAGGGAAGGGGGAGGGAAGGGGGGAGGGAAGGGGGGAGGGAAGGGGGGAGGGAAGGGGGGAGGGAAGGGGGGAGGGAAGGGGGGAGGGAATGGGGGAGGGAAGGGGGGAGGGAAGGGGGGAGGGAAGGGGGGAGGGAGGGAGGGAAGGAGGGAGGGAGGGAGGGAGGGTGGGGGGGAGGGAGGGAGGGAGGGAGGGAGGGTGGGAGGGAGAGACGGGGAGGGAAGGGGAGGGAGAGAAGGGAGGGAAAGACGGGGAGGGAGGGAGGGAAAGACGGGGAGGGAGGGAGAGAGAGACGGGGAGGGAGGGAGGGAAAGACGGGGAGGGAGGGAGGGAAAGACGGGGAGGGAGGGAGGGAGAGACGGGGAGGGAGGGAGGGAGAGACGGGATTATGGAGCTATTCCACAGGCCGCCAGCTCCACACTCCAGCTAAGGAACTCTCTTTCCCGAATCCCGTTCTATTTCCGTCCAATCTCCTGACGGCTCAGTGCGGAGGCTGCCTGCGGGACGAGGGCGTCCCAGTCGGGAAAGGTCCTGCCTCCCCATTGCCTCGTGGCCTTATCCAGGCCAGCCAGTGAGGCTGAGGTCGGGATGGTGAGGGAGCAGGGACTGGAGCGGCAGGAAGGGGCTCCGGAGACAAGTTTCGGGAGCAGAGGGTGGGGGGTGGGGAGACCATTCGGCCCATCTGGCCTGCTCCACCATTCAACACAACCGTAGGCCGATCTTGGGCTTCAAATCCATTATCCTGCTCGCTCGCCCACTCCCCCCTCCCCCCCCCTGCCCCCGAGAGACGGAAACCCTGTCTATCCCCCAGGCCGTAAATATACTCAACGCTGGAACATCCACCACTGCTCTGGGGGAGAGAATCCCAAAGATTCACAAACCTTCGAGTGAAGCGATTTCTCCCCATCTCAGTCCTAAACAATCGCCACCCCCCCTTTACCCTGAGACTGTGTCCCCCCCTTACCCTGAGACTGTGCCCCCTTACCCTGAGACTGTGCCCCTCTTTACCCTGAGACTCTGCCCCCCCTTTACCCTGAGACTGTGCCCCTCTTTACCCTGAGACTCTGCCCCCCCTTTACCCTGAGACTGTGCCCCCTTACCCTGAGACTCTGCCCCCCTTTACCCTGAGACTCTGCCCCCCCTTTACCCTGAGACTGTGCCCCCTTACCCTGAGACTGTGCCCCTCTTTACCCTGAGACTGTGCCCCCCTTTACCCTGAGACTGTGCCCCCCCTTTACCCTGAGACTGTGCCCCCCTTACCCTGAGACTGTGCCCCCCTTTACCCTGAGACTGTGCCACCCTTACCCTGAGACTGTGCCCCCCCTTACCCTGAGACTGTGCCACCCTTACCCTGAGACTGTGTCCCCTTACCCTGAGACTCTGCCCCCCCCTTTACCTGAGACTGTGCCCCCCCTTACCCTGAGACTCTGCCCCCCCTTTACCCTGACACTGTACCCCCCTTACCCTGACACAGTACCCCCCTTACCCTGAGACTGTACCCCCCTTACCCTGAGACTGTGCCCCCCTTACCCTGAGACTGTGCCCTTACCCTGAGACTGTGCCCCCCTTACCCTGAGACTGTGCCCCCCTTACCCTGAGACTGTGCCCCCCCTTACCCTGAGACTGTGCCCCTTACCCTGAGACTGTACCCCCCTCACCGAGACTGTGCCCCCCTTACCCTGAGACTGTGCCCTCCCTTACCCTGAGACTGTGTCCCCCTTACCCTGAGACTGTGCCCCCCCCTTACCCTGAGACTGTGCCCCCACTCACCCTGAGACTGTGCCCCCACTCACCCTGAGACTGTGCTCCCCCCTTACCCTGAGACTGCGCCCCCCCTTACCCGGAGACTGTGCCCCCCTTACCCTGAGACTGTGTCCCCCCCTTACCCTGAGACTGTGCCCCTTACCCTGAGACTGTGTCCCCCTTACCCTGAGACTGTGCCCCCTTACCCTGAGACTGTGCCCCCACTCACCCTGAGACTGTGCTCCCCCTTACCCGGAGACTGTGCCCCCCCTTACCCTGAGACTGTGCCCCCCTTACCCTGAGACTGTGCCCCCCTTACTCTGAGACTGTGCCCCCACTCACCCTGAGACTGTGCTCCCCCCTTACCCTGAGACTGTGCTCCCCCCTTACCCTGAGACTGTGCCCCCACCCCCATGTTTGAGATTCCCCCGACCAGTGGGGACAATCTCTCACTATCCACCCTTTCAGAATCTTGTACATCTCAATGAGATCGCCTCTCGTTCACAAGTGTGACACAAATGCATTTTGGAAGGTCTAATACAGATAGGAAATATACAGCAAATGGCAGAACCCTGAAGAGTATTGATAGGCAGAGGGATCTGGGTGTACAGGTACACAGGTCACTGAAAGTGGCAACGCAGGTGGAGAAGGTAGTCAAGAAGGCATACGGCATGCTTGCCTTCATCGGCCGGGGCATTGAGTTTAAAAATTGGCAAGTCGTGTTGCAGCTTAATAGAACCTTAGTTACCCCACACTTGGAATATAGTGTTCAAATCTGGTCGCCACACTACCAGAAGGATGTAGAGGCTTTGGAGAGGGTGCGGAAAAGATTTACCAGGATGTTGCCTGGTATGGAGGGTATTAGCTATGAGGAGAGGTTGGAGAAACTCGGTTTGTTCTCACTGGAGCGACGGAGGTTGAGGGGCGACCTGATAGAAGTCTACAAGATTATGAGGGGCATGGACAGAGTGGATAGTCAGAAGCTTTTTCCCCAGGGTGGAAGAGTCAATTACTAGGGGGGCACAGGTTTAAGATGCGAGGGGGCAAGGTTTAAAGGAGATACGAGGCAGGTTTTTTTTACACAGAGGGTGGGTGGGTGCCTGGAACTCGCTGCCGGGGGAGGTGGTTTGAGTTATAAGGAGAGGCTGGATAGACTGGGACTTTTTCTCTGGAGCGTAGGAGGCTGAGGGGTGATCTTATAGAGGTCTATAAAATAATGAGGGGCACAGATCAGCTAGAGAGTCAATATCTTTTCCCAAAGGTAGGGGAGCCTAAAACTAGAGGGCATAGGTTTAAGGTGAGAGGGAGAGATACAAAAGGGTCCAGAGGGGCAATTCTTTCACACAGAGGATGGTGAGTGTCTGGAACGAGCTGCCAGAGGTAGTAGTAGAGGCGGGTACAATTTTGTCTTTTAAAAAGCATTTAGACAGTTCCATGGGTAAGATGGGTACAGAGGGATATGGGCCAAATTCGGGCAATTGGGATTAGCTTCGGGTTTAATGAAAAGGGGTGGTATGGACAAGTTGGGCCGAAGGGCCTGTTTCCATGCTGTAAACCTCTATGACTCTGCGGTGGGAGCAGGTACGATAGAAACACTTCAGGGGCATCTGGACGAATACATGAATAGGATGGGAATGGAAGGATCCGGAGTCTGGAAGTGCGTACGGTTTTAGTTTCGGCAGGCACCGTGATCAACACAGACGGGCCGAAGGGGCTGTTCCTGTGCTGTACTGTTCTTCGTTCTCTATCCTCCGAAACTCCAGAGAATGCAAGCCCAATATACAAAGCCTCCCACCATAAGGCCCCTCATCCCAGGGCCCAATCTAGTGAATCTTGGCTGCACCGTCCCAATACAAGAATATCGTCTCGTTGTAATGGAGATCAGAGCTGCGCACGGTACTCTGTGTTTCACCACACAAATCCTCAGTAGAAATAAGGGCGACATGGTGGTACAGTGGTTAGCACTGCTGCCTCACAGCGCCAGGGACCCGGGTTCGATTCCCGGCTCGGGTCACTGTCTGTGCGGAGTCTGCACATTCTCCTCGTGTCTGCGTGGGTTTCCTCCGGGTGCTCCGGTTTCCTCCACAGTCCAAAGACGTGCGGGTTAGGTTGATTGGCCATGATAAAATTTGCCCCTTGGTGTCCTGAGATATGTAGGTTAGAGGGATTAGTGGGTAAATGTGTAGGGAGATGGGGGTAGGGCCTGGGTGGGATTGTGGTCGGTGCAGACTCGATGGGCCGAATGGCCTCTCTCTGTGCTGTAGGGTTTCTAAGATTTCTATGATTTCTATGAAACCGGAGCACCCGGAGAAACCCACGCAGACACGGGAGAATGTGCAGACTCCACACAGACAGTGACCCGAGCCGGGAATCGAACCCGGGTCCCTGGCGCCGAGAGGCAGCAGTGCTAACCCGCTGTGCGATTCTGGGCTACGTCTCTGCTTGAGATATTTGTCACCTTTCTTGACATGAGGTTCTATTCAGTCTGATCAGGCTCCAGTGAGGTGCCTCACCATGCAAAGGGCGCTATATCAATGCGCAGCTTGTTGGTTGTGAGGTGGAGGCAGTCGCTCGGGAGTGTCTCTCGGACAGGCCGTGGGAGACAGCAGGCAAGGTAGCTTTCTACAGCTCAGAGCGGCTTCGAGCCACTGCCTTCTGGTGAGTCCGAAACCTCTCGCAGTCTCAGGCTCTCTGAGAGAAATACCAACATCC
>NW_027593540.1:0-30557 GCF_964213995.1 Mustelus asterias
CACAGTGTAGGCTCAAATTTACCTCAGAACTTAGCCCAAAATTTACCCCAAAATGTACACTTAAATTAACCCAGAACTTACCTCAAATTTGCTCAAAATGTAGCTCAAGGTTACCCCAAATTTACCTCAGTAGTCAGGTCACAATTAGCTCAAAATATCCCCTCAAATTTACCCCAAAACTCAAAATGTACCTCCAATTTACCTCAAAATGTGCCTCAAATGTACCTAAAAATGTACCCCCAAAGTTAGCTCAAAGGTTACCCCAAATTTACCTCAAAACGCAGGTCACATTTAGCTCAAAATATACCCTCAAATTTACCCCAAACTTCCCTCAAAATATTTGTCAATATTTTTCTCAATATTGACCTCAACATTTATCTCACTATCTCAGAATTTATGTCAGAATTTGACTCAAATTTACCTCATAATTTATCGCAAATTTATCCCATAGTTTACCTCAAGATTTACCCAAATTTACCTCAAAAATTGCTCAAAACCTGGCTCACAGTGTAGCTCAAATTTACTGCAAAGGTTAGCGCAAAATCTACCCCAAAATGTACACTTAAATTAACCCAGAACTTACCTCAAATTTATCTCAAAATTGACCTCACATTTGCCCAAAATGTAGCTCAAGGTTACCCCAAATTTACCTCAATAGTCAGGTCACAATTAGCTCAAAATATACCCTCAAATTTACCCCAAAACTCAAAATGTACCTCCAATTTACCTCAAAATGTGCCTCAAATGGACCTAAAAATGTACCCCCAAAGTTAGCTCAAAGGTTACCCCAAATTTACCTCAAAACGCAGGTCACATTTAGCTCAAAATATACCCTCAAATTTACCCCAAACTTCCCTCAAAATATTTGTCAATATTTTTCTCAATATTTACCTCAACATTTATCTCACTATCTCAGAATTTACGTCAGAATTTGACTCACATTTACCTCAAAATTTACCTCAAAATTTATCGCAAATCTATCCCATAATTTACCTCAAGATTTACCCAAATTTACCTCAAAAATTGCTCAAAACCTGGCTCACAGTGTAGCTCAAATTTACCTCAGAACTTAGCCCAAAATATACCCCAAAATGTACACTTAACTTAACCCAGAACTTACCTCAAATTTATCTCAAAATTGACCTCACATTTGCCCAAAATGTAGCTCAAGGTTACCCCAAATTTACCTCAATAGTCAGGTCACAATTAGCTCAAACTATACCCTCAAATTTACCCCAAAACTCAAAATGTACCTCCAATTTACCTCAAAATGTGCCTCAAATGTACCTCAAAATTTACCCCCAAAGTTAGCTCAAAGGTTACCCCAAATTTACCTCAAAACACAGGTCACATTTAGCTCAAAATATACCCTCAAATTTACCCCAAACTTCCCTCAAAATATTTGTCAATATTTTTCTCAATATTTACCTCAACATTTATCTCACTATCTCAGAATTTACGTCAGAATTTCACTCAGATTTACCTCAAAATTTATCGCAAATCTATCCCATAATTTACCTCAAGATTTACCCAAATTTACCTCAAAAATTGCTCAAAACCTGGCTCACAGTGTAGCTCAAATTTACCTCAGAGCTTAGCCCAAAATTTACCCCAAAATGTACACTTAAATTAACCCAGAACTTACCTCAAATTTGCTCAAAATGTAGCTCAAGGTTACCCCAAATTTACCTCAATAGTCAGGTCACAATTAGCTCAAAATATACCCTCAAATTTACCCCAAAACTCAAAATGTACCTCCAATTTACCTCAAAATGTGCCTCAAATGGACCTAAAAATGTACCCCCAAAGTTAGCTCAAAGGTTACCCCAAATTTACCTCAAAACGCAGGTCACATTTAGCTCAAAATATACCCTCAAATTTACCCCAAACTTCCCTCAAAATATTTGTCAATATTTTTCTCAATATTGACCTCAACATTTATCTCACTATCTCAGAATTTATGTCAGAATTTGACTCAAATTTACCTCATAATCTATCGCAAATTTATCCCATAGTTTACCTCAAGATTTACCCAAATTTACCTCAAAAATTGCTCAAAACCTGGCTCACAGTGTAGCTCAAATTTACTGCAAAGGGTAGCGCAAAATTTACCCCAAAATGTACACTTAAATTAACCCAGAACTTACCTCAAATTTATCTCAAAATTGACCTCACATTTGCCCAAAATGTAGCTCAAGGTTACCCCAAATTTACCTCAATAGTCAGGTCACAATTAGCTCAAAATATACCCTCAAATTTACCCCAAAACTCAAAATGTACCTCCAATTTACCTCAAAATGTGCCTCAAATGGACCTAAAAATGTACCCCCAAAGTTAGCTCAAAGGTTACCCCAAATTTACCTCAAAACGCAGGTCACATTTAGCTCAAAATATACCCTCAAATTTACCCCAAACTTCCCTCAAAATATTTGTCAATATTTTTCTCAATATTTACCTCAACATTTATCTCACTATCTCAGAATTTACGTCAGAATTTGACTCACATTTACCTCAAAATTTACCTCAAAATTTATCGCAAATCTATCCCATAATTTACCTCAAGATTTACCCAAATTTACCTCAAAAATTGCTCAAAACCTGGCTCACAGTGTAGCTCAAATTTACCTCAGAACTTAGCCCAAAATTTACCCCAAAATGTACACTTAACTTAACCCAGAACTTACCTCAAATTTATCTCAAAATTGACCTCACATTTGCCCAAAATGTAGCTCAAGGTTACCCCAAATTTACCTCAATAGTCAGGTCACAATTAGCTCAAACTATACCCTCAAATTTACCCCAAAACTCAAAATGTACCTCCAATTTACCTCAAAATGTGCCTCAAATGTACCTCAAAATTTACCCCCAAAGTTAGCTCAAAGGTTACCCCAAATTTACCTCAAAACACAGGTCACATTTAGCTCAAAATATACCCTCAAATTTACCCCAAACTTCCCTCAAAATATTTGTCAATATTTTTCTCAATATTTACCTCAACATTTATCTCACTATCTCAGAATTTACGTCAGAATTTCACTCAGATTTACCTCAAAATTTATCGCAAATCTATCCCATAATTTACCTCAAGATTTACCCAAATTTACCTCAAAAATTGCTCAAAACCTGGCTCACAGTGTAGCTCAAATTTACCTCAGAACTTAGCCCAAAATTTACCCCAAAATGTACACTTAAATTAACCCAGAACTTACCTCAAATTTGCTCAAAATGTAGCTCAAGGTTACCCCAAATTTACCTCAGTAGTCAGGTCACAATTAGCTCAAAATATCCCCTCAAATTTACCCCAAAACTCAAAATGTACCTTCAATTTACCTCAAAATGTGCCTCAAATGTACCTCAAAATTTACCTCCAAAGTTACCTCAAAGGTTACCCCAAATTTACCTCAAAACGCAGGTCACATTTAGTTCAAAATATACCCTCAAAGTTACCCCAAACTTCCCTCAAAATATTTGTCAATATTTTTCTCAATATTGACCTCAACATTTATCTCACTATCTCAGAATTTACGTCAGAATTTGACTCAAATTTACCTCAAAATTTATCGCAAATCTATCCCATAATTTACCTCAAGATTTACCCAAATTTACCTCAAAAATTGCTCAAAACCTGGCTCACAGTGTTGCTCAAATTTACCGCAAAATTTAACCCAAAATTTACCCCAAAATGTACACTTAAAGTAACCCAGAACTTACCTCAAATTTATCTCAAAATTGACCTCAAATTTGCTCAAAATGTAGCTCAAGGTTACCCCAAATTTACCTCAATAGTCAGGTCACAATTAGCTCAAAATATACCCTCAAATTTACCCCAAAACTCAAAATGTACCTCCAATTTACCTCAAAATGTGCCTCAAATGTACCTAAAAATGTACCCCCAAAGTTAGCTCAAAGGTTACCCCAAATTTACCTCAAAACGCAGGTCACATTTAGCTCAAAATATACCCTCAAATTTACCCCAAACTTCCCTCAAAATATTTGTCAATATTTTTCTCAATATTTACCTCAACATTTATCTCACTATCTCAGAATTTACGTCAGAATTTGACTCAAATTTACCTCAAAATTTGCCTCAAAATTTATCGCAAATCTATCCCATAATTTACCTCAAGATTTACCCAAATTTACCTCAAAAATTGCCCAAAACCTGGCTCACAGTGTAGCTCAAATTTACCTCAGAACTTAGCCCAAAATTTACCCCAAAATGTACACTTAAATTAACCCAGAACTTACCTCAAATTTGCTCAAAATGTAGCTCAAGGTTACCCCAAATTTACCTCAGTAGTCAGGTCACAATTAGCTCAAAATATCCCCTCAAATTTACCCCAAAACTCAAAATGTACCTTCAATTTACCTCAAAATGTGCCTCAAATGTACCTCAAAATTTACCTCCAAAGTTACCTCAAAGGTTACCCCAAATTTACCTCAAAACGCAGGTCACATTTAGTTCAAAATATACCCTCAAAGTTACCCCAAACTTCCCTCAAAATATTTGTCAATATTTTTCTCAATATTGACCTCAACATTTATCTCACTATCTCAGAATTTACGTCAGAATTTGACTCAAATTTACCTCAAAATTTATCGCAAATCTATCCCATAATTTACCTCAAGATTTACCCAAATTTACCTCAAAAATTGCTCAAAACCTGGCTCACAGTGTTGCTCAAATTTACCGCAAAATTTAGCCCAAAATTTACCCCAAAATGTACACTTAAATTAACCCAGAACTTACCTCAAATTTATCTCAAAATTGACCTCAAATTTGCTCAAAATGTAGCTCAAGGTTACCCCAAATTTACCTCAATAGTCAGGTCACAATTAGCTCAAAATATACCCTCAAATTTACCCCAAAACTCAAAATGTACCTCCAATTTACCTCAAAATGTGCCTCAAATGTACCTAAAAATGTACCCCCAAAGTTAGCTCAAAGGTTACCCCAAATTTACCTCAAAACGCAGGTCACATTTAGCTCAAAATATACCCTCAAATTTACCCCAAACTTCCCTCAAAATATTTGTCAATATTTTTCTCAATATTTACCTCAACATTTATCTCACTATCTCAGAATTTACGTCAGAATTTGACTCAAATTTACCTCAAAATTTGCCTCAACATTTATCGCAAATCTATCCCATAATATACCTCAAGATTTGCCCAAATTTACCTCAATAATTGCCCAAAACCTGGCTCACAGTGTAGCTCAAATTTACCTCAGAACTTAGCCCAAAATTTACCCCAAAATGTACACTTAAATTAACCCAGAACTTACCTCAAATTTGCTCAAAATGTAGCTCAAGGTTACCCCAAATTTACCTCAGTAGTCAGGTCACAATTAGCTCAAAATATCCCCTCAAATTTACCCCAAAACTCAAAATGTACCTTCAATTTACCTCAAAATGTGCCTCAAATGTACCTCAAAATTTACCTCCAAAGTTACCTCAAAGGTTACCCCAAATTTACCTCAAAACGCAGGTCACATTTAGTTCAAAATATACCCTCAAAGTTACCCCAAACTTCCCTCAAAATATTTGTCAATATTTTTCTCAATATTGACCTCAACATTTATCTCACTATCTCAGAATTTACGTCAGAATTTGACTCAAATTTACCTCAAAATTTATCGCAAATCTATCCCATAATTTACCTCAAGATTTACCCAAATTTACCTCAAAAATTGCTCAAAACCTGGCTCACAGTGTTGCTCAAATTTACCGCAAAATTTAGCCCAAAATTTACCCCAAAATGTACACTTAAATTAACCCAGAACTTACCTCAAATTTATCTCAAAATTGACCTCACATTTGCCCAAAATGTAGCTCAAGGTTACCCCAAATTTACCTCAATAGTCAGGTCACAATTAGCTCAAAATATACCCTCAAATTTACCCCAAAACTCAAAATGTACCTCCAATTTACCTCAAAATGTGCCTCAAATGTACCTAAAAATGTACCCCCAAAGTTAGCTCAAAGGTTACCCCAAATTTACCTCAAAACGCAGGTCACATTTAGCTCAAAATATACCCTCAAATTTACCCCAAACTTCCCTCAAAATATTTGTCAATATTTTTCTCAATATTTACCTCAACATTTATCTCACTATCTCAGAATTTACGTCAGAATTTGACTCACATTTACCTCAAAATTTACCTCAAAATTTATCGCAAATCTATCCCATAATTTACCTCAAGATTTACCCAAATTTACCTCAAAAGTTGCTCAAAACCTGGCTCACAGTGTAGCTCAAATTTACCTCAGAACTTAGCCCAAAATTTACCCCAAAATGTACACTTAACTTAACCCAGAACTTACCTCAAATTTATCTCAAAATTGACCTCACATTTGCCCAAAATGTAGCTCAAGGTTACCCCAAATTTACCTCAATAGTCAGGTCACAATTAGCTCAAACTATACCCTCAAATTTACCCCAAAACTCAAAATGTACCTCCAATTTACCTCAAAATGTGCCTCAAATGTACCTCAAAATTTACCCCCAAAGTTAGCTCAAAGGTTACCCCAAATTTACCTCAAAACACAGGTCACATTTAGCTCAAAATATACCCTCAAATTTACCCCAAACTTCCCTCAAAATATTTGTCAATATTTTTCTCAATATTTACCTCAACATTTATCTCACTATCTCAGAATTTACGTCAGAATTTCACTCAGATTTACCTCAAAATTTATCGCAAATCTATCCCATAATTTACCTCAAGATTTACCCAAATTTACCTCAAAAATTGCTCAAAACCTGGCTCACAGTGTAGCTCAAATTTACCTCAGAACTTAGCCCAAAATTTACCCCAAAATGTACACTTAAATTAACCCAGAACTTACCTCAAATTTGCTCAAAATGTAGCTCAAGGTTACCCCAAATTTACCTCAGTAGTCAGGTCACAATTAGCTCAAAATATCCCCTCAAATTTACCCCAAAACTCAAAATGTACCTTCAATTTACCTCAAAATGTGCCTCAAATGTACCTCAAAATTTACCTCCAAAGTTACCTCAAAGGTTACCCCAAATTTACCTCAAAACGCAGGTCACATTTAGTTCAAAATATACCCTCAAAGTTACCCCAAACTTCCCTCAAAATATTTGTCAATATTTTTCTCAATATTGACCTCAACATTTATCTCACTATCTCAGAATTTACGTCAGAATTTGACTCAAATTTACCTCAAAATTTATCGCAAATCTATCCCATAATTTACCTCAAGATTTACCCAAATTTACCTCAAAAATTGCTCAAAACCTGGCTCACAGTGTTGCTCAAATTTACCGCAAAATTTACCCCAAAATGTACACTTAAATTAACCCAGAACTTACCTCAAATTTATCTCAAAATTGACCTCAAATTTGCTCAAAATGTAGCTCAAGGTTACCCCAAATTTACCTCAATAGTCAGGTCACAATTAGCTCAAAATATACCCTCAAATTTACCCCAAAACTCAAAATGTACCTCCAATTTACCTCAAAATGTGCCTCAAATGTACCTAAAAATGTACCCCCAAAGTTAGCTCAAAGGTTACCCCAAATTTACCTCAAAACGCAGGTCACATTTAGCTCAAAATATACCCTCAAATTTACCCCAAACTTCCCTCAAAATATTTGTCAATATTTTTCTCAATATTTACCTCAACATTTATCTCACTATCTCAGAATTTACGTCAGAATTTGACTCAAATTTACCTCAAAATTTGCCTCAACATTTATCGCAAATCTATCCCATAATTTACCTCAAGATTTACCCAAATTTACCTCAAAAATTGCCCAAAACCTGGCTCACAGTGTAGCTCAAATTTACCTCAGAACTTAGCCCAAAATTTACCCCAAAATGTACACTTAAATTAACCCAGAACTTACCTCAAATTTGCTCAAAATGTAGCTCAAGGTTACCCCAAATTTACCTCAGTAGTCAGGTCACAATTAGCTCAAAATATCCCCTCAAATTTACCCCAAAACTCAAAATGTACCTTCAATTTACCTCAAAATGTGCCTCAAATGTACCTCAAAATTTACCTCCAAAGTTACCTCAAAGGTTACCCCAAATTTACCTCAAAACGCAGGTCACATTTAGTTCAAAATATACCCTCAAAGTTACCCCAAACTTCCCTCAAAATATTTGTCAATATTTTTCTCAATATTGACCTCAACATTTATCTCACTATCTCAGAATTTACGTCAGAATTTGACTCAAATTTACCTCAAAATTTGCCTCAACATTTATCGCAAATCTATCCCATAATTTACCTCAAGATTTACCCAAATTTACCTCAAAAATTGCCCAAAACCCAGCTCACAGTTTAGCTCAAATTTACCCCAAAAATAACCTCACAATTTACCTCAAAATTTACACTTAAATTGACCCATATTTTCTTCAAATATAGCTCAAAAGTTACCTCAAAATGTACCTCAAGTTTACTCCAAATCTTTCCTCCAAATTGAGCTCAAGGATTACCTTCAGATTTACCCCAAAATTTACATCATAATTTACCTCATATGTCCCTCAGATTTACCTCAAACGTCAGTTAAATATCGGGCAAATTTTGGTCAAACGTCCGTCAAATATATGTCAAATTTCAGGCCAACATTCGGCCAATTTTGCTCAAGTTTCACTCAGATTTCGGTCGAGTCCGGGGTTGAAGTTGAATTTTCACTCCATTTGAATTTGTGTTTGTCGATTGTCGGATTTTCCTAAACGTGTCTCTCTCCTGTTCACTCACACATTTAATCATCAGATTTACTTGATCTAAACGGCAGTTGTTCCGTTGTTTTACAGATTTATTATCAACAGTCAAATTATCTAAACTTGTGTGTAATATATCAGCGTATATTCTCTGGACTAATATCAGATTTATCTGAAGTTGTGCTTCTGTCCATTAACACATTTAACAATCAGATCTAACTGTGTGTTTGGCCTGGCAATTAACCGATTTGATGTTAATATTTAATTTATCTAAATTTGTGCTTGTTCCATCACTTAACTTATCTATCCAAGGCTGCTCAGGGAGACGAGAGATTAAATCGCTGGGCCTCTGACGCGAATCTTTGTCTCGTCACTGGACGCAGGTGAGGTCCCAGAGGATTGGAGGAAAGTTAATGTGGTCCCGTTATTTAAGATGGGTAGGAAGGATAACCCGGGTAATTATAGGCCGGTGAGCTTGACGTCCGTGGTGGGGAAGTTGTTGGAGAAGATTCTTAGAGATAGGATGTATGCGCATTTAGAAAGGAATAAACTCATTCACGATAGTCAGCATGGTTTTGTGAGAGGGAGGTCATGCCTCATTAACCTGGTGGACTTTTTTGAAGAAGTGACCAAAATGGTTGACGAGGGAAGGGCCGTGGATGTCGTCTATATGGACTTTAGTAAAGCGTTTGACAAAGTCCCTCATGGTAGGCTGGTGAAAAAGGTTGGATCTCATGGGATAAAGGGGGAGGTGGCTAGATGGGTGGAGAACTGGCTTGGTCACAGAAGACAGAGGGTGGTAGTGGAAGGGTCTTTTTCCGGCTGGAGGCCTGTGACTAGTGGTGTTCCGCAGGGCTCTGTATTGGGACCTCTGCTGTTTGTGATTTATATAAACGATCTGGAAGAAGGTGTAACTGGGGTGATCAGTAAGTTTGCGGACGACACAAAATTGGCACGACTTGCAGATAGTGAGGAGCATTGTCAGAAGCTACAGAAGGATATAGATAGGCTGGAAATTTGGGCAAAGAAATGGCAGATGGAGTTCAATCCTGATGAATGCAAAGTGATGCATTTTGGTAGAAATAATGTAGGCAGGAGCTATACGATAAATGGCAGAACCATAAAGGGTGTAGATACGCAGAGGGACCTGGGTGTGCAAGTCCACAGATCCTTGAAGCTGACGTCACAGGTGGAGAAGGTGGTGAAGAAGGCATATGGCATGCTTGCCTTTATAGGACGGGACATAGAGTATAAAAGTTGGGGTCTGATGTTGCGGTTGTACAGAACGTTGGTTCGGCCGCATTTGGAATACTGCGTCCAGTTCTGGTCGCCACACTACCAGAAGGACGTGGAAGCTTTAGAGAGAGTACAGAGGAGGTTTACCAGGATGTTGTCTGGTATGGAGGGGCTTAGTTATGAGGAGAGATTGGGTAAACTGGGGTTGTTCTCCCTGGAAAGACGGAGGATGAGGGGAGACTTAATAGAGGTGTATAAAATTATGAAAGGCATAGATAGGGTGAACGGTGGGAAGCTTTTCCCCAGGTCGGTGGTGACGTTCACGAGGGGTCATAGGTTCAAGGTGAAGGGGGGGTAGGTTTAACACAGATATCAGAAGGACATATTTTACACAGAGGGTGGTGGGGGCCTGGAATGCGCTGCCAGGCAAGGTGGTGGAGGCGGACACACTGGGAACGTTTAAGACTTATCTAGACAGCCACATGAACGGAGTGGGAATGGAGGGATACAAAAGAATGGTCTAGTTTGGACCAGGGAGCAGCGCGGGCTTGGAGGGCCGAAGGGCCTGTTCCTGTGCTGTATTGTTCTTTGTTGTTGTTAACATGTTTTGCATTAATATTCACGTTATCTGTTCAGACGAATGAGGGGAGATCTCATAGAGACTTATAAAATTCTAACAGGACTAGACAGGGTCGATGCAGGGAGGATGTTCCCGATGGTGGGGGAGTCCAGAACCAGGGGTCATAGTCTGAGGATTCGGGGTAGATTCGTAAGAGAGTATGTGCAGGGTGCGTGGGGTCCTTGATGATGCCGGCTGCTTTTCCCCGAGGCAGCGGGAAGTGTAGATGGAGTCAATGGATGGGAGGCTGGTTTGCGTGATGGATTGGGCTACATTCACGACCCTTTGCAGCCTTGGGCAGAACAGGAGCCATACCAAGCTATGATACAACCAGAAAGAATGTTTTCTATTCTGCATCTGGAGAGGTTGGTGAGAGTCGTAGCGGACAGGCTGAATTTCCTTAGCCTCCTGAGAAAGTTGGTGGGGCTTTCTTAACTAAAGTGTCGGCATGGGGGGACCAGGACAGGTTTTCGGGGATCTGGACACCTAAAAACCTGAAGCTCTCGACTACTTCATCCCCTTTGATGTAGACAGGGGCATGTCCTCCACTACGCTTCCTGAAGTCGATGACAATCTCCTTCGTTTTGTTGACGTTGAGGGAGAGATTATTGTCACCGCACCAGTTCACCAGATTCTCTGTCTCTTTCCTGTACTCCGTCTCGTCAGTGTTTGAGATTAATTTGACAATGAATAGTTAATCAATTTACACTTTTAAAAGAATTGACGCAGTGGGCGGGATTTTCCAGCTGCGCGCGCCCCAATATCAGAAAATCCACCCAACGTCAACGGACCTGTGCATGCCCCCCCCCTCACCACCCCCACCCCCTGCCACTACAATTCTCATGGCGGGTGGGACGGGAAAAATTCCCCAACTAAATCAGATAATATCACGATTCTAACTATTGATTATTAGTCCCAATCACGGTACAGTCTGAAGGAAATAATCCAAGCATTTTGTGATGGTCCTGAATTGGTAATTAATAATCGATGATCAACCGTAATAGAGAGCCCCTAATGAGTGAAAACCTACGTCAAATATGTTGTTCCAATGTAAACATTAAGTAAGCATCAATTAAGAGCTTTCAATATTACCAAATAATTCATTAATTGCTGAGAAAATTATTGGAGTGAATGATTAATTTTAATACAAGCAGTTCCAGCAACTAAAATTCTTTACTCTGTATCTAACCCCGTGCTGTACCTGTCCTGGGAGTGTTTGATCGGGACAGTGCAGAGGGAGCTTTACTCTGTATCTAACCCTGTGCTGTACCTGTCCTGGGAGTGTTTGATGGGGGACAGTGTAGAGGGAGCTTTACTCTGTATCTAACCCCGTGCTGTACCTGTCCTGGGAGTGTTTGATCGGGACAGTGCAGAGGGAGCTTTACTCTGTATCTAACCCTGTGCTGTACCTGTCCTGGGAGTGTTTGATGGGGACAGTGTCGAGGGAGCTTTACTCTGTATCTAACCCCGTGCTGTACCTGTCCTGGGAGTGTTTGATGGGGGACAGTGTAGAGGGAGCTTTACTCTGTGTCTGACCCCGTGCTGTACCTGTCCTGGGAGTGTTTGATGGGGGACAGTGTAGAGGGAGCTTTACTCTGTATCTGACCCCGTGCTGTACCTGTCCTGGGAGTGTTTGATGGGGACAGTGTAGAGGGAGCTTTACTCTGTATCTGACCCCTTGCTGTACCTGTCCTGCGAGTGTTTGATGGGGGACAGTGTGCTGCCTGAAACACTCACTGCTTTACCCTGTCCGTGTTTCCAGAAGCTCCTCGCTGGCTGTGATGTCTGGAAAGTGGTTTGGATCGGTTCCAGTGAAGGCTCTGAATGGGGTACACGGGATTGGCACGGTCGGCATGGTCTCCCGCATGAGCACAAGTGAGTGTTGATGTTTATCTTTGCTTCAGAGTTGGTCATCCACCCTGTAGGCCTCACCCAGCCTTGCACCAAGTTGGGAGAAGTCGGGGGGGTGTTTGCAGTGGGAAGACCTATCGATAGTCACAACCTAAACCTGGCCAATGGGGGGAACGTGAAACTCAGCCCAAAAAATAAAGAAATGCTGCTGTAACAATTCAGGTGTTTGGTGACAAGATGGTGACCGTGAACATGTCCAAAATGGACACAGTGAACATGTCCAAAATGGCCGCCATGAACATGTCCAAAAGGTGAACATGTCCAAAATGGCCGCCATGAACATGTCCAAAATGGCGGCCATGAACACATCCAAAATGGCCACTGTGAGCATATACAAAATGGCAGCTGTGAACATGTCCAAAATGGCCGCCGTGAACATGTCCAAAATGGTCGCCGTGAACATGTCCAAAATAGCCGCTGTTAACTTGTCCAAAATGGCCGCCGTGAACATGTCCATAATGGCTGACATGTCTCTGTTCTGTTTTACGGACATTCTGAGGAATATTATTAATCGGTCTAATAATTCGTTAGTCTTGCACAGTCACTGATGCCAATATTAACTCATCTCAGTCCTGTCTCAGCCCAGTTTCCCCATATCTATTCCCCAGTTAGCCATTGCCCTTGACGGGACTGGAAATATTCAGAGATGAGATGGGGGTGAGGTGATGACCTCGTGGTATTATCGCTGGACTCTTCATCTGGAAACTCAGCTCATGTTCTGGGGGACCCGGGTTCGAATCCCGCCACGGCAGGTGTTGGAATATGGATTCAATCAAAAATATCTGGAATTCAGAATCTACTGTTGAAACCATTGTCGATTGTGGTTCGCACCGCTGCCTCGCGGCACCAGGGACCCGGGTTCAATTCCAGTCTCTGGTCACTGTGTGTGCGAAGTCTGCACGTTCTCCCCGTGCCTGCGTGGGTTTCCTCCGGGTGCTCCGGTTTCCTTCCACACTCCAGTGATGTGCAGGTTAGGTTGATTGGCCATGCTAAATTGTCCCTTTAGTGTCAGGGGGATTAGCAGGGTAAATGCGAGGTGTGACGGGGATAGGGCCTGGGTGGGATCGTTGTGGGTGAAGGCTCGATGGGCCAAATGGCCTCCTCCTGCACTGTAGGGATTCAATGATTGTTGGAAAAACCCATCACTAACCCACCTCACTGATGTCCTTTAGGGAAGGAAATCTTCCGTCCTTACCCAGTCTGGCCTACATGTGACTCCAGAGCCACAGCAATGTGGTTGACTCTCCAAGGGCAACGAGGGATGGGCAATAAATGCTGTCCAGCCGGTGACGCCCGTGTCCCACAAATGAATAAAAATATATAGAAATCCTACACGTGTGTTGATAGAAACATAGAAAACTACAGCACAAAACAGGCCCTTTGGCCCCACAAGTTGTGCCGAACATATCCCTACCTTTTGGGCCTACCTATAACCCTCCATCCTATTAAGTCCCATGTACTCATCCAGGAGTCTCTTAAAAGACCCTATTGAGTTTGCCTCCACCACCACTGACGGCAGCCGATTCCACTCGGCCACCACCCTCTGTGTGAAAAACTTCCCCCTAACATTTCCCCTGTACCCACCCCACAGCACCTTAAACCTGTGTCCTCTCATCATAGAACATCATCATAGAACCCCTCCAGTACAGAAAGAGGCCATTTGGCCCATCGAGTCTGCAACGACAACAATCCCACCCAGGCCCTATCCCTGTAATGTCTACATATTTACTTGCTAATCCCTCTAACCCTCATATTTACCCGCTAATCCCTCTAATCTGCGCATCCCGGGTCACTAAGGGGCAATTTAGCATGGCCAATCAAACTAACCCGCACATCTTTGGACTGTGGGAGGAAACCGGAGCACCCGGAGGAAACCCACGCAGACACGGGGAGAATGTGCAAACTCCACACAGACAGTGACCCGAGCCGGGAATCGAACCCAGGTCCCTGGAGCTGTGAAGCAGCAGTGCTAACCACTGTGCTACCGTGTCTCGTAGCAGCCATTTCCACCCTGGGAAAAAGCCTCCGAGAGTCCACCCGATCTATGCCTCTCAACATCTTATATACCTCTATTAGGTCTCCTCTCATCCTATGTCTCTCCAAGGAGAAAAGACCGAGCTCCCTCAGCCTATCCTCATCAGGCATACCACTCAATCCAGGCAACATCCTTGTAAATCGCCTCTGCACCCTTTCAATCTTTTCCACATCCTTCCTGTAATGAGGCGACCAGAACTGAGCACAGTACTCCAAGTGGGGTCTGACGAGGGTCTTATATAGCTGCACCATTATCCCTGGACTCCTAAACTCAGTCCCTCGATTGATAAAGGCCAGCACACCATACGCCTTCTTAACCACCTCCTCCACCTGCGGGGCCGATTTTAGAGTCCTATGGACCCAGACCCCAAGGTCCTTCTGATCCTCTACAGTACTAAGAGTCTTTCCCTTTATATTGTACTCCTTCATCCCATCTGACCTGCCAAAATGGACCACTACGCATTTATCTGGGTTGAAGTCCAGATGGGTCAGTGTTGGGCACGGATCTATCAGTGTAAGGCCCTCCCACTCCCTCACCCCACTCTGCACGGTTTTGTCCAGGGATTACTCACCCCTGGTGATACCTGACTTTAACATTCCACACCGGAATCATTGTAGCTCGATTCCCATCCCAACGTACGGATTAGAGTCAGGAGGAGGCCACTCTGCCCCTCGAGCCCTGCTCTCCCATTCCATAAGATCACGGCTGATCCAATTGTAACCTCAAACCCCCACCTTCCCCCCTCACCATCCCCCCCCGATAACCTTTCACCTCCCCACCCCTCGCTAATCCAGAATCTATCCACCTCTGCCTCAGACACACTCAAACACTCTGCCCCTACTCCCCCACATCCACCGCCTTTTGATGAAGAGAGTTCCAGAGACTCAGCACGCTCGGAGAGAAAGAAATTCTTCCCTCTTCAATCCCCCCACCCCTCCCTCATTTTGACACGGCCGTTATTCTCCCCATTTGTTTGATGTGTTTTTTTGGGGGGAGAATCTGGAATTCAGCCTTGCCGTTCCCGACCGTATTGTTAATGAGTGAACAGCAGACAGTGTTTGGGACGTTGGTGTCTGCTCAGGTTCCATGTTCTGAACACACGCAGATGCGGACGCGCACACTCTCTCTCTCTCTCACACACACACTCTCACTCACTCTCTCACACACACACACACACACACACAGTCACTCACACTCTCACTCACACACATAAGAACATAAGAAATAGGAGCAGGAGTCGGCCATCCAGCCCCTCGAACCTGCCCCGCCATTCAATAAGATCATAGAACATAGAACAGTACAGCACAGAACAGGCCCTTCGGCCCACGATGTTGTGCCGAGCTTTATCTGAAACCAAGATCAAGCTATCCCACTCCCTATCATCCTGGTGTGCTCCATGTGCCTATCCAATAACCGCTTAAATGTTCCTAAAGTGTCTGACTCCACTATCACTGCAGGCAGTCCATTCCACACCCCAACCACTCTCTGCGTAAAGAACCTACCTCTGATATCCTTCCTGTATCTCCCACCCATGAACCCTATAGTTATGTCCCCTTGTAATAGCTCCATCCACCCGAGGAAATAGTCTTTGAACGTTCACTCTATCTATCCCCTTCATCATTTTATAAACCTAAAATGATGGCTGATCTGAAGTGGATCAGTTCCACTTACCCGCCTGATCCCCATAACCCCTAATTCCCTTACCGATCAGGAATCCATCGATCTGTGATTTAAACATATTCAACGAGGTAGCCTCCACCACTTCAGTGGGCAGAGAATTCCAGAGATTCACCACCCTCTGAGAGAAGAAGTTCCTCCTCAACTCTGTCCTCAACTGATCTCCCTTTATTTTGAGGCTGTGCCCTCTAGTTCTAGCTTCCTTTCTAAGTGGAAAGAATCTCTCCACCTCGACCCTATCCAGCCCCTTCATTATCTTATAGGTCTCTATAAGTTCCCCCCTCAGCCTTCTAAATTCCAACGAGTACAAACTCAATCTGCTCAGTCTCTCCTCATAATCAACACCCCTCATCTCCGGTATCAACCTGGTGAACCCTCTCTGCACTCCCTCCAAGGCCAATATATCCTTCCGCAAATAAGGGGACCAATACTGCACACAGTACTCCAACTGCGGCCTCACCAATGCCCTGTACAGATGCAGCAAGACATCTCTGCTTTTATATCCTATCCCCCTTGCGATATAGGCCAACATCCCATTTGCCTTCTTGATCACCTGTTGCACCTGCAGACTGGGTTTTTGCGACTCATGCACAAGGACCCCCAGGTCCCTCTGCACAGTAGCATGTTGTAATTTTTTTCCATTTAGATAATAATCCAATTTGCTATTATTTCCTCCAAAGTGAATAACCTCGCATTTGTCAACGTTATACTCCATCTGCCAGATTCTCGCCCACTCACTCAGCCTGTCCAAATTTCTCTGCAGACCTTCTACGCCCTCCACACGATTCACTTTTCCACTTATCTTTGTGTCGTCTGCAAACTTTGTTACCCTACACTCAGTCCCCTCCTCCAGATCGTCTATATAAATGGTAAATAGTTGAGGCCCCAGTACCGATCCCTGCGGCACGCCACTAGTTACCATCCGCCAACCAGAAAAGCACCCATTTATTCCGACTCTCTGCTTCCTGTCAGATAGCCAATCCTCAATCCACGCTAACACCTTACTCCCAACTCCGTGTGACCCAATCTTCTTCAGCAACCTTTTGTGAGGCACCTTATCAAACGCCTTTTGGAAATCCAAAAACACCGCATCCCCCGGTTCCCCTCCGTCAACCGCACTGGTCACATCTTCATAAAAATCCAACAAGTTCGTCAAGCTCGACTTTCCCCACATGAATCCATGCTGCGTCTGCTTAATCAAACCATTCTTATCCAGATGGCCTGCTATTTCTTCTTTAATGATGGATTCCAGCATTTTCCCAACGACAGACGTGAAGCTAACCGGCCTGTAGTTACCCGCCTTTTGTTACACACACATGCACACGCACACTCACTCACTCACACACACACACACGCACACTCACTCACACACACACTCACACACTCACTCACTCACTCACTCACACACACGCACAGTCACTCACACGCACACTCTCTCACACACACACAGTGTGTCCCAGCCCTGTCTCTCTCCTCTCTCTAGTTTGCATCTCTCGCTGGGTGCGGTCCTGTGGATGTTCTGAGCTGGGCCTTGCTATGAACAGCCTATTGTTCCTCACTCTTGTCATTTTTTCTAACACAACTTCCTCCTCTTATTTATAAACTTGCTGAAATTGCCACCTCTCCCCGGATAGAAGCAGAGAGACGAGGAGCAGGAGTCGGCCTCGGAGCCTGCTCTACCATTCAATATGATCATGGCTGTCCCTCTCTCTCCACGCCACACTCCCGCTTTCTCTCCCAATACTCAGTGATTTGACCTCCACTGCGTTCTGTGGTAGAGAATTCCACAGGTTCACCACCCTCTGAGTGAAGAAATTTCTCCTCATCTGTGTCCCTAATGGTCTCCCCTGTATCCTGAGACTATGACCCCTTGTTCCAGACTCTTCCCCACCCACCGGAGGAAACGACATCCCTGTATCCAGTCTGCCCAGCCCTGTCAGAATTTTATCCCTTTCAATCAGACCCCCATCCCCTCATTCTTCTAAACTCTAGTCAATACAGGACCCAGTCGACCCAATCTCTCCTCGTACGACAATCCCACCATCCCAGGAATCAGCCTGGTGAACCTTGGCCGCACTCCCTCTGTGGCAAGTACATCCTTTCTTTGATAAGGAGACCAAAGCTGCGCACGATGCTCCAGGTGTGGTCTCCCCAAGGCCCTGTACAGCTGCAGACAGACATCCCCGCTCCTGTCCTCAAGTCCTGTCGCAATGAAGGCCAACGTACCATTTGCCTTCCTAGCTGCGTGCTGTTTCCCAATCGATCGCCGTGTCAATAGCACTCTGCCATTCTGTTCCTCTGTCCGAAGTGGATAATTTCACATTGAATCCACGTTATACAGCAGCTGCCATGTATTTGCCACTCACTCAACCTGTCTAAATCACCATGAAAGTTTCTAACATCTGCTGGATAAACAAATACAGATATTCCTCCATTTTCCCCTCCAGATCATCTGTCTTTTGATTTGATTTGATTTATTATTGTCACATGTATTGAGATACAGTGAAAAGTATTGTTTCTTGCAGTTTATATAGACAAAGCATACCATTCATAGAGAAGGAAAGGAGAGGGTGCAGAATATAGTGTTACAGTCACAGCGAGGGTGTATGAGAAAGATCAACTTAATATAAGGTAGGTCCATTCAAAAGTCTGATGGCAGCAGGGAAGAAGCTGTTCTTGAGTTGGTTGGTACGTGTCCTCACAGTTTTGTAACTTTTTCAAGACGGAAGAAGGTGGAAGAGAGAATGTCTGGGGCGCGTGGGGTCCTTGATGATGCCGGCTGCTTTCCCGAGGCAGCGAGAAGTGTAGACAGAGCCAATGGATGGGAGGCTGGTTTGCATGATGGGACTGGGTTACATTCACGACCTTTTGTAGTTACATGTGGTCTTGGGCAGAGCAGGAGCCAGACCAAGCTGTGATACAACCAGAAAGAATGCTTTCTATGGTGCACCTGTAAAAGTTGGTGAAAGTTGTCGCGGACATGCCAAATTTCTTCAGTCTTGTTGGTGGGGTTTTCTTAACTATAGTGTTGGTGATCTGGACACTTAAAAACTTGAAGCTGTCGACCATTTCTACTTTGTCCCCATTGATGTAGACGGGGCGTGTTCCCCACTACTCTTCCTGATGTCGATGACAATCTCCTTCGTTTTGTTGACATTGAGGGAGAGATTATTATCCTAACTGATTCATTGAGCATATTACTGTATTATCAGCTAAGCTACTCATTAACTTGTTATTAATCCACACATCTCATCGTTTATTGATTTCATTTATTGATTATTTAGATTTTTTTACTGAATATGTTTTGTAATTCATCTCTCGTCGCTGTTGCTGGATTATTTCATGACAATTTATACCCATATTTGGCACAGTGGTTAGCACTGCTGTCGCACAGCGCCAGGGACCCGGGTTCGATTCCCGGCTCGGGTCACTGTCGGTGTGGAGTTTGCACGTTCTCCCCGTGTCTGCATGGGTTTCCTCCGGGTGCTCCGATTTCCGCACACAGTCCAAAGATGTGCAGGTTAGGTGGATTGGCCATGCTAAATTGTCCCTTAGTGTCCAAAGATGTGCAGGTTGGGTGGATTGGCCATGATAAATTACCCCTTCATGTCCATCTGTTTCATTGCTGAATGCCTGTGAATCAGTGAATGAGAGCTGCCCGGCCCCTCCCCCTCCTCCCCAGGCCCCTCCCCATCCTCCCCAGGCCCCACCCCCTCCTCACCAGACTCCACCCCCTCCCCAGACCCCGCCCACTCCTCCCCAGGCCCCGCCGACTCCTCCCCAGGCCCCGCCCCCTCCACCCAGGCCCCGTCCCCTCCACCCAGGCCCCGTCCCCCCCTTAAATTTGAGGTAAATTCTGAGTTAAATTTTATGTCAAATGTTACCTCAAAATTTGCCTCCAAATTTAGCTCAAAACTCAGGTCAAATTTAGCTCAAAACATACCCTCAAATCTACCCCAAACTTTCTTCAAAATTTTTCTCAATATTTACTGCAACATTTATCTCACTATTTATCTCAGAATTTGATTCAAATTTACCTCAAAATGTGCCTCAAGTTGACCTCAAAATTTACCCAAAATTGACCTCAAAATTTACTGCAAATCTACTCAATATTTTACCTCAAGATTTACCCAAATTTACCTTAAAAGTTACCGAAAACGTGGCTCACAGTTTAGCTCAAATTTACCTCCAAATTTAGCTCAGGATCTACCTCAAATTTACCCCTAATTTTCCTCAAATACAGCTCAAATGTTAACTCAGATTTACCTCAAAATGTACCTCAAATTTACTCCAAATTTACCTCAAAATTACCTCAAGATTTACCGTCGAATTTACCCCATAATTTACCTCAATTTACTCCAAATTTCCCTCAGACTTACCTCAAACTTCAGTTCAATATCGGGCAAATTTTGGTCAAACGTCCGTCAAATATATGTCAAATTTCGGGCCAACATTCGGCCAATTTTGCTCAAGTTTCACTCAGATTTCGGTCGCGTCTGGGGTTGAAGTTGAATTTTCACTCCATCCAAGTGTTTGACATCATGTTCTGAGCTGGGCCCTGCTATGGACAGCCTATTGTTCCTCACTCTGTCAATATGTTTTTTCCAACACAACTTCCTCGTCTTGTTTATAAACTTGCTGAAATTGCCACCTCTCCCCGGATAGAAGCAGAGAGACGAGGAGCAGGAGTCGGCCCCGGAGCTGATCATGGCTGTCCCTCTGTCTCCACGCCACACTCCCGCTCTCTCTTCGATCAGATGACCTTTCCTCATCACGTTAATACTAATCTTGGTGTATAAGGACACCGCTCCCTCAAGGCAGCAGATCAAGCAGACTCGGTTGTAAAGAATGCGTATGGAATACCCCCTTCATTGGCAGAGGTGTCGAATGTAAAAGGAATGTTGGCCACAACTGGAATATTGTCTGCAGTTCTGCTCACCACATTACATGATGTGGAGATGCCGGCGTTGGACTGGGGGAAACACAATAAACACAGCCGGTTCCAAGTGGAGAGGATCTCCAAGAAGATCGCGCATATCGACACAGACACCACATTACAGGCAGGAAGTAATTGCTCTGGAGAGAGAGAGAGTGCAGAGAAGGTTCACAAGAATATTGCCAGGGCTGGAAAAGTGTAGCTCCGAGGAGAGATTGGAGAGGTTGGGGTTATTTTCCTTGGAACAAAGAAGGCTGAGGGAGTGACCGGATTGAGGTGCACGGAATTCTGACGGGAAGAGCGAGAGTGGACAGGATAAAATTGATTCCCTTGGCGGAGAATTCTAGAACCAGGGGACATAGATTCAGGATAAGTGGCAGACGGTGAAGAGGGGACAGGAGAAAGAAGTATTTTTATGCAGAGGGCTGTGGAATTCACTGCCCCGAGTTGGTGGTGGAAGCAGAGACCCTAAACTCTTTTAATAAGCCCCTGGATCTGCACCTTAAGTGCTGTAAGCAACAGGGCTGTGGGCCGGGTGCAGGAAGGTGGGATTAGAAAGGGCACCTGGATGTCCACGGGCTGACATGGACAAGATGGGCCTGAATGGCCTCATTCTGTCTGTAACTTTGCTGTGGTTCGAATGGGAGCGATATATCCTGTGAGTCGTCTCGATCTAACACTGGGTACGTTATAGTTACAACATATAAATGCCCCAACACAGACCCGAAAGGGCAGCACGGTGGCAGAGTGGGTTAGCACTGCTGCCTCACAGCGCCAGGGACGTGGGTTCACTGTCTCTGCAGAGTCTGCACATTCTCCCCGTGTCTGCGTGGGTTTCCTCCGGTTTCCCCTCTCAGTCTGAAAGACGTGCTGGTCAGGGTGCATCGGCCGTGCTAAATTCTCCCTCAGTGTAACCCAAACAGGCGCCTGAGTGTGGCAACGGGGGGATTTTCACAGTAACTTCATTGCAGTGTTAATGTAAGCTGACTTGTGACACTAATAAATGAACGAAACTTAAAACGCTCCAACCCTTCCCCAGGCCACTCTTCATCCTGGACCAGTTATGGAACAAAAGCAAAGCCTCCTCTTTCCTCACGAAGGACACAGGAGAACACATCCACCTTTCACTGGAACAATTTGCATGGCCATTGTATCCCACTGACGAATGTGATTGTTCCATCCAACTGGAGTTGACGTCAGTCGCCAGGTCGGTGTGGGGGTGGGTGGGGCGTTTGGAGGTGTTTTAACTCAGTCCGAAACCTCTCCCAAACACATCGCGCCGGAGACGGAGGAGGAAGCAGATAAACTGAACGCCCCCCGACTGCCTCTGGCCCAGCGACACCTCCTTTGGTGGTAAGTCATTGGGTATGAATGGACTTTTCCAGTGAGTTCAGGGATGTGTGAGTTGTGGTGAGCTGTGTCTAGAGGGAACAGTAATGGAGCTGTGTTAGGATATCAGGAAAGCAGCTCTGTACTGAGAGTGTAGAGAGTTTACTGTTTGTAGTGATTAATGATCGAGACGTGAATGTGGGGGGTTACGATCAGTCAGTGTGACTCTGATTTGATTTATTGTTGTCACATGTATTCGTATACAGTGAAAAGTATTCTTTCTGACGCGCTATACAGACAAAGCATACCGTTCATAGAGAAGGAAAGGAGCGGGTGCAGAATGTCGTGTTACAGCCACAGCTCGGGTGTAGAGAAAGATCAATTTAATATCAGGTAGGTCCGTTCAAAAGTCTGACAGCAGCAGGGAAGAAGCTGTTCTTGAGTCGGTCGGTACGTGACCTCAGACTTTTTTATCTTTTTCCCGACGGAAGAAGGTGGAAGAGAGAATGTCCGGGGTTTGTGGGAGGGGTCCTTGATGATGCCGGCTGCTTTTCCCCGAGGCAGCGGGAAGTGTAGACAGAGTCAATGGATGGGAGGCTGGTTTGCGTAATGGGACTGGGCTACATTCACGACCTTGGGGTGCGTGTCCATCGGTCCCTGAAGGCAGCAGGACAGGGAGATAAGGTGGTGAAGAAGGAACATGGGGATACTTGTCTTTATCAGCTGAGGCAGAGAATACAAGAGCAGGGTGGTTACGATGGGAGCTGTACAAAAGGCTGGTGAGGCCACAGCGAGAGTATTGTGTACAGTTCTGGTCACCACGCAATAGGAAGCATGTGATTGCACTCGAGAGAGAGACAGAGAGAGAGGGACAGAGAGAGTGAGTGAGGGGCAGAGAGAGTGAGTGAGGGACAGAGAGAGTGAGTGAGGGACAGAGAGAGAGAGGGACAGAGAGAGTGAGTGAGGGACAGAGAGAGTGAGTGAGGGAGAGAGAGAGAGAGGGACAGAGAGAGTGAGTGAGGGACAGAGAGAGAGGGACAGAGAGAGAGGGACAGAGAGAGTGAGTGAGGGACAGAGAGAGAGAGTGAGGGAGAGAGAGAGAGAGGGACAGAGAGAGTGAGTGAGGGACAGAGAGAGAGGGACAGAGAGAGAGGGACAGAGAGAGTGAGTGAGGGACAGAGAGAGAGAGTGAGGGAGAGAGAGAGAGAGGGACAGAGAGAGAGGGACAGAGAGAGTGAGTGAGGGACAGAGAGAGAGAGTGAGGGAGAGAGAGAGAGAGGGACAGAGAGAGTGAGTGAGGGACAGAGAGAGAGGGACAGAGAGAGAGAGGGACAGAGAGAGAGAGGGACAGAGAGAGAGAGAGACAGAGAGAGAGGGACAGAGAGAGTGAGTGAGGGACAGAGAGAGAGAGTGAGGGAGAGAGAGAGAGAGGGACAGAGAGAGTGAGTGAGGGACAGAGAGAGAGGGACAGAGAGAGAGGGACAGAGAGAGTGAGTGAGGGACAGAGAGAGTGAGTGAGGGAGAGAGAGAGAGAGGGACAGAGAGAGTGAGTGAGGGACAGAGAGAGAGGGACAGAGAGAGAGAGGGACAGAGAGAGAGAGGGACAGAGAGAGAGAGAGACAGAAAGGATGTGATGGCACTCGAGAGAGAGAGAGAGAGAGTGAGTGAGTGAGTGAGGGACAGAGAGAGAGTGAGGGACAGAGAGAGAGAGAGAGGGACAGACACAGAGAGAGAGAGAGAGGGACAGAGAGAGTGAGTGAGGGACAGAGAGAGAGAGGGACAGACAGAGGGACAGAGAGAGAGAGCGAGGGACAGAGAGAGAGGGACAGAGAGAGAGAGAGGGACAGAGAGAGAGCGGCAGAGAGAGAGAGGGACAGAGAGAGAGAGAGAGACAGAGAGAGAGAGAGCGAGGGACAGAGAGAGAGAGAGAGAGAGCGAGGGACAGAGGGAGAGAGAGCGAGGGACAGAGGGAGAGAGAGCGAGGGACAGAGCGAGGGACAGAGCGAGGGACAGAGCGAGGGACAGAGAGAGGGACAGAGAGAGGGACAGAGAGAGGGACAGAGAGAGGGACAGTGAGAGGGACAGAGCGAGGGACAGTGAGAGACAGAGAGGGGGTGCAGAGGAGAGTCACCAGGCTGTTTCCTGGGCTGGAGCATCTCAGCGATGGAGAGAGGCTGGTTCACGTTTGGTGAGGCTGGGGTTGTTTTCCTCAGAGCAGAGAAGGCTGAGGGGAGGGGGCCTGATCGAGGTTACAAAACCATCGGGGGGGCAGAGATCGGGGGAGAGAGGATGAAACTTCTACCCCTCCTGAATAGAAGTGTCAGTAACCAGGAGGGGGGACAGAGGTTGAGAGGCTGTGGGTATCTGGAACTCACTGCCTGAAAGGGTTCGAGAGGTATTCTCCCCTCCCCCTGCCTCCCCTCCCCCCGCCTCCCCTCCCCCTGACCCCCTGCCCCAGACTCCCCTCCCCCTGACCCCCCTCCCCCTGACCCCCCTGCCCCAGACTCCCCTCCCCCCGACTCCCCTCCCCCCGACTCCCCTCCCCCCGACTCCCCTCCCCCCGACTCCCCTCCCCCCGACTCCCCTCCCCCCGACTCCCCTCCCCCGACTCCCCTCACCCCGACTCCCCTCCCCCCGACTCCCCTCACCCCGACTCCCCTCACCCCGACTCCCCTCCCCCCGACTCCCCTCCCCCCGCTTCCCCTCCCCCCGATTCCCTTCCCCCCGACTCCCTTGCCCCCGACTCCCTTCCCCCCGACTCCCCTCCCCCCGACTCCCCTCCCCCCGACTCCCCTCCCCCGACTCCCCTCCCCCCGACTCCCCTCCCCCCGACTCCCCTCCCCCCGACTCCCCTCCCCCCGACTACCCTCCCCCCGACTCCCCTCCCCCCGACTCCCCTCCCCCCGACTCCCCTCCCCCCGACTCCCCTCCCCCCGACTCCCCTCCCCCCGACTCCCCTCCACCCGACTCCCCTCCCCCCGACTCCCCTCCCCCGACTCCCCTCCCCCCGACTCCCCTCCCCCCGACTCCCCTCCCCCCGACTCCCCTCCCCCCCGACTCCCCTCCTCCCGACTCCCCTCCCCCCGACTCCCCTCCCCCCGACACCCCTCCCCCCGACTCCCTCCCTCCGACTCCCCTCCCCCCACCAGCCCTCCCCCCACCTCCCCTCACCCAACTCCCCTCCCCAGCCTCCACTCCCTCGACTCCCCTCCCCCCGACTCCCTTACCCCCGACATGAAACCCACTCCTTCTCAGGCCCTGTCCCTAACTCCTCACTCCCCCAGTCCCCACTCCCCCAGTCCCCACTCCCCCAGTCCCCACTCCCCCAGTCCCCACTCACCCAGTTCCCGCTCCCCCAGCCCCCGCTCCCCCACTCCCCCGCTCCCCCACTCCCCCAGCCCCCACTCACCCAGCCCCCACTCCCCCAGCCCCCACTCCCCCAGCCCCCACTCCCCCAGCCCCACTCCCCCAGCCCCCACTCCCCCAGCCCCCACTCCCCCAGCCCCCACTCCCCCAGCCCCCACTCCCCCAGCCCCCACTCCCCCAGCCCCCACTCCCCCAGCCCCCACTCCCCCAGCCCCCACTCCCCCAGCCCCCACTCCCCCAGCCCCCACTCCCCCAGCCCCCACTCCCCCAGCCCCCACTCCCCCAGCCCCCACTCCCCCAGCCCCCACTCCCCCAGCCCCCACTCCCCCAGCCCCCACTCCCCCAGCCCCCACTCCCCCAGCCCCCACTCCCCCAGCCCCCACTCCCCCAGCCCCCACTCCCCCAGCCCCCACTCCCCCAGCCCCCACTCCCCCAGCCCCCACTCCCCCAGCCCCCACTCCCCCAGCCCCCACTCCCCCAGCCCCCACTCCCCCAGCCCCCACTCCCCCAGCCCCCACTCCCCCAGCCCCCACTCCCCCCAGCCCCCACTCCCCCAGCCCCCACTCCCCCAGCCCCCACTCCCCCAGCCCCCACTCCCCCAGCCCCCACTCCCCCAGCCCCCACTCCCCCAGCCCCCACTCCCCCAGCCCCCACTCCCCCAGCCCCCACTCCCCCAGCCCCCACACCCCCAGCCCCCACTCCCCCAGCCCCCACTCCCCCAGCCCCCACTCCCCCAGCCCCCACTCCCCCAGCCCCCACTCCCCCAGCCCCCACTCCCCCAGCCCCCACTCCCCCAGCCCCCACTCCCCCAGCCCCCACTCCCCCAGCCCCCACTCCCCCAGTCCCCACTCCCCCAGCCCCCACTCCCCCAGCCCCCACTCCCCCAGCCCCCACTCCCCCAGCCCCCACTCCCCCAGCCCCCACTCCCCAGCCCCCACTCCCCCAGCCCCCACTCCCCCAGGCCCCACTCCCCCAGTCCCCACTCCCCCAGTCCCCACTCCCCCAGTCCCCACTCCCCCAGTCCCCCCACTCCCCCAGTCCCCTCTCCCCCAGTCCCCACTCCCCCAGTCCCCACTCCCCCAGTCCCCACTCCCCCAGTCCCCACTCCCCCAGCCCCCCCTCCCCAGCCCCCCCTCCCCCAGCCCCCCCTCCCCCAGCCCCCGCTCCCCCAGCCCCCGCTCCCCCAGCCCCCGCTCCCCCAGCCCCCGCTCCCCCAGCCCCCCCTCCCCCAGCCCCCCCTCCCCCAGCCCCCCCTCCCCCAGCCCCCCCTCCCCCAGCCCCCCCTCCCCCAGCCCCCCCTCCCCAGTCCCCGCTCCCCCAGCCCCCGCTCCCCCAGCCCCCGCTCCCCCACTCCCCCAGCCCCCACTCCCCCAGTCCCCATTCCCCGTTCCCCACTCCCCCAGTCCCCACTCCCCCAGTCTTCGCTCCCCCAGTCCCCACTCCCTCATTCCCCACTCCCCCAGTCCCCGCACCCCCAGTCCCCACTCCCCCCGTACCCCACTCCCCCAGTCGCCACTCCCCCCGTACCCCACTCCCCCAGTCCCCACTCCCCCCGTACCCCACTCCCCCAGTCCCCACTCCCCCAGTCCCCACTCCCCCAGTCCCCACTCCCCCAGTCCCCACTCCCCAGTCCCCACTCCCCCAGTCCCCACTCCCCCAGTCCCCACTCCCCCAGTCCCCACTCCCCCAGTCCCCACTCCCCAGTCCCCACTCCCCCAGTCCCCACTCCCCCAGTCCCCACTCCCCCAGTCCCCACTCCCCCAGTCCCCACTCCCCCAGTCCCCACTCCCCCAGTCCCCACTCCCCCAGTCCCCACTCCCCCAGTCCCCACTCCCCCAGTCCCCACTCCCCCAGTCCCCACTCCCTGTTCCCCACTCCCCCAGCCCCACTCCCCCAGCCCCCACTCCCCCTGTCCCCACTCCCTCAGTCCCCACTCCCCTGTCACCACTCCCCCTGTCCCCACTCCCCAGTCCCCACTCCCCAAGTCCCCACTCCCCCAAACCCCACTCCCCCAGTCCCCACTCCCCCAGTCCCCACTCCCCAAGTCCCCACTCCCCCAAACCCCACTCCCCCAGTCCCCACTCCCCCAGTCCCCACTCCCCCAGTCCCCCACTCGCCCAGTCCCCACTCCCCCAGTCCCCACTCGCCCAGTCCCCACTCGCCCAGTCCCCACTCGCCCAGTCCCCACTCCCCCAGTCCCCAGTCCCCACTCCCCCAGTCCCCACTCCCCAGTCCCCACTCCCCCAGTCCTCACTCCCTCAGTCCCCACTCCCCAGTCCCCACTCCCCCAGTCCGCACTCCCTCAATCCCTCAGTCCCCACTCCCCAGTCCCCACTCCCCAGTCCCCACTCCCCCAGTCCCCACTCCCCCAGTCCCCACTCCCCCAGTCCCCACTCCACCAGTCCCCTCTCCCCCAGACCCCACTCCCCCAGTCCCCACTCCCCCAGTCCCCACTCCCCCAGTCCCCACTCCCCAGTCCCCACTCCCCAGTCCCTACTCCCCCAGTCCCCACTCCCCCAGTCCCCACTCCCCCAGTCCCCACTCCCCCAGTCCCCACTCCCCCAGTCCCCTCTCCCCCAGTCCCCTCTCCCCCAGTCCCCTCTCCCCCAGCCTCCACTCCCCCAGCCCCCACTCCCCCAGCCCCCACTCCCCCAGCCCCCACTCCCCCAGCCCCCACTCCCCCAGCCCCCACTCCCCCAGCCCCCACTCCCCCAGCCCCCACTCCCCCAGCCCCCACTCCCCCAGCCCCCACTCCCCCAGCCCCCACTCCCCCAGCCCCCACTCCCCCAGCCCCCACTCCCCCAGCCCCCACTCCCCCAGCCCCCACTCCCCCAGCCCCCACTCCCCCAGCCCCATCCCCCAGCCCCCACTCCCCAGCCCCCACTCCCCCAGCCCCCACTCCCCCAGCCCCCACTCCCCCATCCCCACTCCCCCATCCCCACTCCCCCATCCCCATCCCCCATCCCCCACTCCCCCAGCCCCCACTCCCCCAGCCCCCACTCCCCCAGCCCCCACTCCCCCAGCCCCCACTCCCCCAGCCCCCACTCCCCCAGCCCCCACTCCCCCAGCCCCCACTCCCCCAGCCCCCACTCCCCCAGCCCCCACTCCCCCAGCCCCCACTCCCCCAGCCCCCACTCCCCCAGCCCCCACTCCCCAGCCCCCACTCCCCCAGCCCCCACAGCCCCAGCCCCCACAGCCCCAGCCCCCACAGCCCCAGACCCCACAGCCCCAGACCCCACAGCCCCAGTCCCCACAGCCCCAGTCCCCACAGCCCCAGTCCCCACAGCCCCAGTCCCCACAGCCCCAGTCCCCACAGCCCCAGTCCCCACAGCCCCAGTCCCCACAGCCCCAGTCCCCACAGCCCCAGTCCCCACAGCCCCAGTCCCCACAGCCCCAGTCCCCACAGCCCCAGTCCCCACAGCCCCAGTCCCACAGCCCCAGTCCCCACAGCCCCAGTCCCCACAGCCCAGTCCCCACAGCCCCAGTCCCCACAGCCCCATTCCCCACAGCCCCAGTCCCCACCGCCCCAGTCCCCACCGCCCCAGTCCCCACCGCCCCAGTCCCCACCGCCCCAGTCCCCACAGCCCCAGTCCCCACAGCCCCAGTCCCCACAGCCCCAGTCCCCACAGCCCCAGTCCCCACAGCCCCAGTCCCCACAGCCCCAGTCCCCCCCCACCCTGCCCCAGTCCCACTCCCTCACTCCCCACTCCCCACTCCCTCACTCCCCACTCCCTCACTCCCCACTCCCTCACCCCCACTCCCTCACCCCCACTCCCTCACCCCCACCTCCCTCACCCCCACTCCCTCACTCCCCACTCCCTCACTCCCCACTCCCTCACTCCCCACTCCCTCAGACCCCACTCACTCAGTCCTCACTCCCTCAGTCCCCAGTCCCCACTCCCTCAATCCCTCAGTCCGCAGTCCGCACTCCCCCAGTCCGCACTCCCCAAGTACGCACTCCCCCAGTACGCACTCCCCCAGTCCCCCACTCCCCCAGACCCCACTCCCCCAGTCCCCACTCCCCCAGTCCCCACTCCCCCAGTCCCCACTCCCCCAGTCCCCACTCCCCCAGTCCCCACTCCCCCAGTCCCCACTCCCCCAGTCCCCACTCCCCAGTCCCCACTCCCCCAGTCCCCACTCCCCCAGTCCCCACTCCCCGTTCCCCACTCCCCCAGTCCCCGCTCCCCCAGCCCCCGCTCCCCCAGCCCCCGCTCCCCCAGCCCCCCTGCTCCCCCAGCCCCCGCTCCCCAGCCCCCGCTCCCCCAGCCCCCGCTCCCCGAGCCACCGCTCCCCCAGCCCCCCCTCCCCCAGCCCCCCATCCCCCAGCCCCCCCTCCCCCAGCCCCCCCTCCCCGAGCCCCCGCTCCCCCAGCCCCCCCTCCCCCAGTCCCCACTCCCCCAGCCGGCGCTCCCCCAGTCCCCGCTCCCCCAGCCCCCGCTCCCCCAGCCCCCACTCCCCCAGCCCCCACTCCCCAGTCCCCATTACCCGTTCCCCACTCACCCAGTCCCCACTCCCCCAGTCTTCGCTCCCCCAGTCCCCACCCCCTCAGTCCCCACCCCCCCAGTCCCCACCCCCCCAGTCCCTACCCCCCCAGTCCCCACACCCCCAGTCCCCACACCCCCAGTCCCCCACACCCCCAGTCCCCACACCCCCAGTCCCCACTCCCCCAGTCCCCACTCCCCCCGTACCCCACTCCCCCAGTCCCCACTCCCCCCGTACCCACTCCCCAGTCCCCCACTCCCCCAGT